>NC_135820.1:13952925-14252925 GCF_964213995.1 Mustelus asterias
AGATCTCCTTTCTCCTAAGAAAAGCAATGAAAGTAGAGGACTTGAAGATTTTTAAGGCAAAGGTCAATTGATTGTGTCAAAAAGCGAATGAATAGTCAGTTGGTGTTTTTGGAAGGTTACAGTCAGATCAGAAATAACCTGAGTGTCGCGACAGCCTCTAGCAGCTGGGTGGACTGCTGGTGATCCTAATTCGCATGTTCATATATGCGGAAGCACAAATAAATAAATGCTCCAAACCGTTATGTGCTTATACAAAGGTACACTTGCATATACATACTCTAATCACAGAATACATAGAGCCAAATTTACACAGACAAATAGATAGCTAAATTTTGCATTACGACATATCGAGAAACAGAAGACAACAGGCAAATACATCGATCAACCCCCTGATAAGTAGTTAGGTAGATGGGTGGATGGTTGGATGGGTAGACGGACGGACGGATAAGTAGATCGTCAGCAGTGTCGATTATGCATAAATCAAGTGTTCCATAACAACCTATTGAACAAATTAAAGAGTCCGTCTTGAACAGCGAATTCTGAATTTAGTTTGACATCCCGGTGATGGGAATGTGGCCAGGGTGTCCTGTTAGCATTCGTCCAATTTAATGAATGGTGTACATGCAAACTCACGATCAGTAGCTTTAAGATAGTTAAATATTCTGAACTGTTGATTGAACACATTTCTTTTAGAACTCAAGAGATGTACTGAACAAGGTTGTAAGTAATAAAGTATCAGTTTATTATATTCCTGCGCAATTCACTGGGTGGCGATTGCTGTGCTTTAACCAAAGAATAATTGCTGGAAAGTCTGAGCAGGCCTGACAACATCTGTAAGGAGAGAAAAGACTTGACGTTTCGAGTCCAGGTAACCCTTCAGCTATGATGAAGGGTCATCTGACTCGAAACGTCAGCTCTTTTCTCTCCTTTCAGATGGTGCCAGATCTGTTGAGATTTTCCACCATTTTCTCTTTTGGTTTCAGATTCCAGCATCCGCAGTACTTTTCTTTTATTATGTGATTGCTATGCTTTACTTTGTCCGTCAATAAGACGTTACTTGATACTCCATGTTCTTCAATATGATGCTATCTCGTTTAACTTTATGGTACCTTAGAAGAGACGGACATTTGTTAATGCCACTTAGAATGCGTCAGTACTGCTCGTTTCAAACACTCAGTCGAGGTTTTGCTATGGGAAGAGCGAGCTGCAGTCTGGGAGTGTTTCTGGTACATATCTCAGGTATTCCCTGCTCATTCTGGGGAGGCCAATCCAACATATCCCCCATGTCAGTGGGGAACATTACCTCCTGTAGATGTGACACTTCACTGCAAGAAATCGAACCCCATTCAATTAATGTCTCGACCGTGGAAGAAAAAGATAAAAGGAACTCATCTTATTTTCACTCAGAAGGAATTGCGTTAAATTACAAATCCAAATATTTAAGTGACAATTCAGCATTTCAGTCCAGTGAATTAGAGGAGCAAAATGAATGATTCTGCACGTTATGTCTCAATGAAACTTTAAATTTGAACCACGATGACCGTGTCAACTGATCGGAAAGGATCGCAAAACTATTTGTGAAATGCAAAGACCGTGTGACTGCCGGGTATCACCGGCAGCAGGTATCACTCAATAACCTATACAGTGCTGAGATTTGTGGAAAGTTGTTTTTCATAAATCGGCTGGCTTGTGTCCTAGATTAATGGGGCGGCTGCTTCGGCGGAGGAAAAACTGATAATTCTGCCAGAAATGTCGGACTTCTTACAATGTGTCAGCGGAAAACTAAACTACGAACAATTAGAAGATTCAGACAACAAAAGCTAACCCACAGGGAGGGTGCTGAAACTTTCTGATTCGAATTCTGTTCAATTCACAAGAAATGATGTTTGTCGTACTCTGAAAATTGCGACACTTTATCTGCCACATGTTTTACGCACTGCCTCTCATTAACATCATTCTCGGAATTTAACCAGGAGAATTATCATCTGTACCATGCGCCAATATTGATTCCTCGCCTGATAATATTAAGTAAAATACAGGTAAACTTGATATTGAATGATAGGTGTTTGTGGAATTGTGATGGGAGTATTTGGTCTCCGACCAAAGCAGCGGCTGCGCAAAATATGCGCCCATCGGCTAGTTTGAGACGTCATGAGGTCCTGAGCGGCCCTTCGTAAATGTCTGGCTTCGAACAAAAATTCAATGCACTGTAAGTTGTCTTAACACTTTTCAGTCAGAGATGATTCATATTTATGAGATGGTGTTTTCGACGGATACGAATTAATATAAATAGCACAGTGGTTAGCACTGCTGCTTCACAGCTCCAGGGTCCTGGGTTCGATTCCCGGCTCGGGTCACTGTCTGTGTGGAGTTTGCACATTCTCCTCGTGTCTGCGTGGGTTTCCTCCGGGTGCTCCGGTTTCCTCCCACAGTCCAACGATGTGCGGGTTAGGTTGATTGGCCAGGTTAAAAATTGCCCCTTAGAGTCCTGAGATGCGTAGGTTGGAGGGATTAGCGGGTAATTATGTGGGGGAAGGGCCTGGGTGGGATTGTAGTCGGTGCAGACTCGATGGGCCGAATGGCCTCCTTCTGCACTGTAGGGTTTCTATGATTCTATGATTCTATGAAAATTAAAGAGCTCAGGATTTCTTCACTTCCTCAAGAGATTCGAAACATAGAGAAATGGCATTAGAATGCAATCAATTACAAACACCAGTTTCAGTCAAGTAACAATTGTACCATGACAGCTAGACTAGGATTAGAACATAGAACATAGAACAGTACAGCACAGAACAGGCCCTTCGGCCCACGATGTTGTGCCGAGCTTTATCTGAAACCAAGATCAAGCTATCCCACTCCCTATCATCCTAGTGTGCTCCATGTGCCTATCCAATAACCGCTTAAATGTTCCTAAAGTGTCTGACTCCACTATCACTGCAGGCAGTCCATTCCACACCCCAACCACTCTCTGTGTAAAGAACCTACCTCTGATATCCTTCCTATATCTCCCACCATGAACCCTATAGTTATGCCCCCTTGTAATAGCTCCATCCACCCGAGGAAATAGTCTTTGAACGTTCACTCTATCTATCCCCTTCATCAGTTTATAAACCTCTATTAAGTCTCCCTTCAGCCTCCGCTACAGAGAGAACAGCCCTTAGCTCCCTCAACCTTTCCTCATAAGACCTACCCTCCAAACCAGGCAGCATCCTGGTAAAACTCCTTTGCACTCTTTCCAGCGCTTCCACATCCTTCTTATAGTGAGGCGACCAGAACTGCACACAATATTCCAAATGTGGTCTCACCAAGGTCCTGTACAGTTACAGCATAACCCCAGGGCTCTTAAACTCCAACCCCCTGTTAATAAAAGCTAACACACTATAGGCCTTCTTCACAGCTCTATCCACTTGAGTGGCAACCTTTAGAGATCTGTGGATATGGACCCCAAGATCTCTCTGTTCCTGCACAGTCTTCAGAACCCTACCTTTGACCCTGTAATCCACATTTAAATTAGTCCTACCAAAATGAATCACCTCACATTTATCAGGGTTAAACTCCATTTGCCATTTTTCAGCTCAGCTTTGCATCCTATCTATGTCTCTTTGCAGCCTACAACAGCCCTCCACCTCATTCACTACTCCACCAATCTTGGTGTCATCAGCAAATTTACTGATCCACCCTTCAGCCCCCTTCTCTAAGTAATTAATAAAAATCACAAAGAGCAGAGGACCAAGCACTGATCCCTGTGGCACTCCGCTAGCAACCTGCCTCCAGTCCGAAAATGTTCCATCCACCACCGCCCTCTGTCTTCGATCACTTCGATCAGATAGCCAGTTACCTATCCAATCGGCCATCTTTCCCTCTATCCCACACCTCCTTACTTTCATCATAAGCCGACCATGGGGGACCTTATCAAACGCCTTACTAAAATCCATGTATATGACATCAACTGCCCTACCTTCATCAACACACTTAGTTACCTCCTCAGAAAATTCAATCAAATTTGTGAGGAACGACTTGCCCTTCACGAATCCGTGCTGACTATCCCGGATTAATCCGCATTTTACTAAATGTTCGTAAATCCCATCGCTAAGGACCTTTTCCATCAATTTACCAACCACCGAATTAAGTCAAACCGGTCTATAATTACCACAGTCATTTCTATTCCCTTTCTTAAACAGAGGAACAACATTCGCCACTCTCCAGTCCGCTGGCACCATCCCCGTGGACAGTGAGGACTCAAAGATCAAAGCCAAAGGCTCTGCAATCTCATCCCTTGCCTCCCAAAGAATCCTAGGATACATTTCATCAGGCCCAGGGGACTTATCGACCTTCAGTTTATTCAAAACTGCCAGTACATCCTCCCTCCGAACATCTATTTCCTCCAGCCTATCAGCCTGTAACACCTTCTCTTCCTCAAAAATATGGCCCCTCTCCATGGTGAACACTGAAGAAAAGTATTCATTCATTTTTTTTATATTTTGATCGATATCTAAATATATAAATCACATCATGAATAACGCACAGGATGCCCTTCTATCAGGCGTTATGCGAAAATTTTAACGTCTATGCGAGGGGACAGATGCAGGCCTTCATTAAAAATTTCATAAGAAAGAACGCGCTTCGGAAGGGCAACATTGCGTCCAGAAGTGATGTACTGGAAAGATAGCCTAGACGTGTCTGTTCAACGGAGTCACAACCGACTTGCTAATTGAATGGCGGACAAAGCCTCGGACGTAAATGTGTGTGTTTCTTGCGTTCCTTTAAATTTATTTTTCATTTTAATTTTTCATGTAATTCGCAGGAGCTTTTCATGCATCTCAACAACTCTCCTGGTCAAATTTCGAAAAACGAATGTGCAGCTGCCAACGTTACTGAAAATAACCTAAACGTGTGTTTTGTCCACAGCATCCGAGCTGGAGGAAACCGAACATGGTAAAGACAAAACACATCGTGATCAATTTATGTCTTCACTAACTTTCTGCATTGTAAATAAATTTAAATCTGCTTCAACATAACTAAGTAAAGACAACATTAAGTTCCAAAAGAATATTGTTAAAATACAGTTAACTTTTCCTTCTGAAACAACAAATAAACCTTTAACACAGTTGTGTCGTATGGCATCCAACGCACGTCAAAGGCACTTCAAAGAATCGCCCGGAAACACTATATTGACAGGGAAAATACTCGGAGATAACCAGAAGCCTTGAGAAACAGGTACGTGTTAATGGCGGTCTTAGATATGGAGAGACATTTGGAGGAGCATGCAAAGAATAAAATAATACTTGTCGCCATACCAAAATAATCCTCGCATTCCGGATTACTGTCACAACCCCAAATATACCCAATCCTTTTGTAAGTTATAGTCACTTCGCATATGTATACGTCTTTTTGCACGTCCTGGCTTTTTGATTATCACAGATTGCATCTGTGTCCCATTTTCCCTCCCATTTATTTTCATTTGTATTTCACGGCTAGGGATTTTAAAGTAAACAAACTTGCCCTGAAGGCTCATTATGTCTTGCTAGAAATTACACAGCAGTATAATATGAAGGGTACCATTCTTAGCAGTGTAGAGGATCAGAAGGACCTTGGGGTCCGGGTCCATAGGACTCTTAAATCGGCCTCACAGGTGGAGAATGCGGTCAAGAAGGCGTACGGCGTACTAGCCTTCATTAATCGAGGGATTGAGTTTAGGAGTCGGGAGATAATGCTGCAGCTTTATAGGACCCTGGTTAGACCCCACTTGGAGTACTGCGCGCAGTTCTGGTCACCTCATAACAGGAAAGATGTTGAAGCCATTGAAAGGGTGCAGAGGAGATTTACAAGGATGTTGCCTGGATTGGGGGGCATGCCTTATGAGGATAGGTTGAGGGAGCTTGGTCTCTTCTCCCTGGAGAGACGAAGGATGAGAGGTGACCTGATAGAGGTTTACAAGATGTTGAGAGGTCTGGATAGGGTAGACTCTCAGAGGCTATTTCCAAGGGCTGAAATGGTTGCTACGAGAGGACACAGGTTTAAGGTGCTGGGGGGTAGGTACAGAGGAGATGTCAGGGGTACGTTTTTCACTCAGAGGGTGATGGGTGAGTGGAATCGGCTGACGTCGGTGGTGGTGGAGGCAAACTCGTTGGGGTCTTTTAAGAGACTTCTGGATGAGTACATGGGATTTAATGGGATTGAGGGCTATAGATAGGCCTAGAGGTAGGGATATGATCAGCGCAACTTGTGGGCCGAAGGGCCTGTTTGTGCTGTGGCTTTCTATGTTCTATGTTCTATTTGCATTCACATAGTTGTTAGCAACATTTCAAGTAAACCACACTGTTAGACAAAAGTAATTTTGCGGCAAGCAACTGCCAAAGCCTGGGAACTACTGATAAGAAATGTATAACATGTGCTTGAAGACTCGCCAGAAAGAACCATAAAATCATAGAGTCGCTACAGTGCAGAAGAAGACTATTCGGCACATCGACCTTGCATTAAAACAATCTCATCCAGGCCCTATCACCGTCGTGTCCTATCCACGTGCCGTGATGGCTTTCAGGCCAATGCAGCCGGCATGAGTTGCACCCAACCGACCGGCTTATAATTTATTTAAACCTTATTTAAACAAAGGCAATTGTCTGACCATAGGTTAGGTTCACTGTTCTAACTTTCTAAGCCTCCTCTGCCAGCATTTCTGAAACCCATGAATAATATCCCGTGGGTGGCAAGAGCAAGAGCTTCCTATTGCACCAGCACCTACAGCTGGTGATTACAGCTCAGCCTTCAATGCCATCATTACTACGAAACTCATCTCTAAGCTCCGTGGCCTCAGCTTCTCCCACTGTGACTGGATCCTGAACTTCCTAATAATCAGTAAGGATAGGCAATAAGACCTTCTCCACGATCATCCTCAACACCGGTGTCCCACAAGGCTGTGTGCTCAGCCCCCTACTATACACGTGTGACTCTGTGGCCAAATTCCCCTCCAACTCGATTTTCAAATTTGCTGATGACACCATCATAGTGGGTCGGATCTCAAAGAATGACAAAACAGTGCAGGAATCAGATAGAGAAACCCATTAACTGCTACGTCGACAATGATCTCACCCTCAATGTCAACAAAATGAAAGAGATCATCATCGACTTCGGGATGCGTAGTGGAGAACTTGCCCCAGTCAACATCAATGGGGATGAAGTAGAAATCCATAGAATCTATAGAATCCTTAAAGTGCAGAAGGTGGCCATTCGGCCCATCGAGTCTGCACCGACCACAATCCCACCCAGGCCTTATTCCCGTAGCCTACATATTTACCCCACTAAGCCCCCTGAAACTAGCGTCAATTTAGCATTGGCAATCAACTTAATCCGCACAACTTTGGACTGTGGGAGAAAACGGGAGCACCCGGAGGAAACCCACGCAGACACGGGAGAATGTGCACACTCCACACTGGCAGTGACCTGAGGCCGGAGTTGAATCCCGGTCCCTGATGCTGTGAGGCAGCGGTGCTAACCACTGTGCTACCGTGCCTCCCCATTACCTGAAATCATCGACAGCTTCATCTATTTAGGTGTAAGGATCACCAGCAACCTCTCCTGGTCACTCCATGGCGACACTATAGTTAAGAAAGCCCACCAACACCTCTACCTTCTCAAAAGACTAAGGAAATTTGGCATGTCAGCTACGCCTCTCACCAACGTTTACAAATGCACCATTGAAAGCATTCTTTCTGGTTCTATCACAGCTTGGAATGGCTTCTGCTCTGCCCAAGACAGCCAGACGCTACAAAAAGCAATGCAACCCAATCCATTACGCAAACCAGCCTCCCATCCGTGGAAACTGTCAACACTTGCTGCAGCCTCGGAAAAGCAGCCAGCATAATTAGGGACCCCACGCACCCTGGGCATCTTCTCTTCCACGTCCTTCCATCGGGAAAAACATAGAAACGTCTGAGGTCACGTACCAAGGGACTCGAGAACAGTTTATTTCCTGCTGCCATCAGACTTTTGAATGGACCTACCTCACACTAAGTTGATCTTTGTCAACATCCTAACAATGACTGTCCACTGCAAACTGCATTTTCTCCTTTCCATCTCCACGAACGGTATGCTTTGCCTGTATAGCGCGCAAGAAACAATAATTTTCACTCTATACTAATACCTGTGACAATAATTAATCAAATTTAAACAAATCAAGTCACCAGCCAGTTCCTCTCCAACTCACGCACCGTTCTGACCCGGAAGTGATGCGCCTTCACTGTCACTGAGTCAAAATTCTCGGGCCCCCTTCCTGGCAGAATTATTTGAGTTCCTGAGTTGCATGGAGTTCAGTAGTATTAGAAGGCGGCTCATCACTATCTATTGAATGCAAATAGCAATTACGGTTGCCCTAAACTTGTTGAGTTATCAAAGGATTTTTCACAACCCATGAATGAATTAAAAGTATCTGAACATTGTGGCTCTAATTACTATCTTATACGCCATAGCATTTGCATATTAAACACAGGGGAGATCCATCTCCCCAGCTGTTCCACTGGGTACCTTCAAATCTGCTAATCGAATGTACGATCATTATTCTTGTGTTTAGGAGGTACAAACGCACTTCTAATATCGACTCATTGGAGTTCGTAAGAGTGACGGCTGCAGTGTGGTAAATCTACCCAACAATTCAATGAAGTTCAGCCTTAATCCTTAACGTAGCCTGTCCAGATAATCCAATAACCAGTATAGCTGGACAGAAATTGAACACTACTATGTAGGCTTCTCGGTAGAAATGTCAGAATGACTATATCGTGATTTAAATTGATCAGGTAAAAATAATCTGAGCTTCCAAGTGCATAGCAAAGAATCTAAAATGGAAAGAAGTCGTGAATTAACATACCATTTATTTTCAGAATTGGCGAGGCTGAAGGAATTGTTGGAAGAATCAGGTAATTATGTACAACAAGTAACTACTTCCAATGTAATCAATGCGCTCAAAATATTGACAGCGAGTAACGTATGCAACAGATACCGCTCTAGAGCTCCAATTAGTTTGCATCAAAGTGTGTGAAAATTAGCCAATAATTGGGATACTCCTATGCACCTGACACACAGACAGGAAACAAAAAGAAATCAAATGATTCAGGAACCCTATGCATGCCGACTTTCGCACGTAGACGGAAAAATCTGCAAAGGATTTAGTTAAAACAAATGAAGGCAAATTCTGTCAAGGTCAATACTTACCCGGTCATCTGCAGACCAAAATAAAAACTTGGATGTTTAGCATAATATTATCAGTGTTTCACCAGCTTTGGGGGTCGCTGAAATTGTCTGTGCTCATGGTCATGGACGATTGCCCTTGTGATGTTCTTGATGCGTCGCTTGATTCAACACTGGAATCTGTGCGTCGAAGGTACATAAACAGCAATGATTAACTGGCAGTTTCAGGAGTTTAAACCAACTGCAACGAATATACATCGGAGATACTTTCAAGTGAGGATAGTGTGTGACTTGGGACGAAAGGTTGAGGTGCTTGTGTACCAAGCACACTGGCTGACCAATCACAACTAGGTCGTCGATGTCGTAAATTTGAGATTAGTTCTCGAGTAAGTCTGTTGTAGTCGCTGCCAGGCATCAGTTGAATTGAATTCAGCTCCAGAACTGGTGAGCCGCATTTGGAAGGAACCAAAATCCAATTTCTGTAAATGGGGCAAAGCCAGGTTGCAGCATTGTCCTGTAGAGTGCTGAATATTTAGATGTTATTCCAACTTCACAACTCCAGTATTTCGCAACAAACGTTATGTCTGAGTTTGGCTGAAAACTATCTTCCCACAAAAGAAAGCCAGGCTACTAGTCCCGTCATCTCCATGTCACTCCTATGAGGGAACAATTCAACTATTCCCACCACCTATCTCATAAACTCCGTAGCTCTTGCATTCTTAGGCAAGTATCCAATTGTTTTTGAGTATGTTGATTAAGTCTGCCTCCACGATAACCTCGGGTAGGTCATTCCGGAAGCTAAGGATTTTCTGCTGAACTATTTTTTTTATTCACATCGCAATACTTATTTTGACAAATAGCTTAAATCTGTGCTCTCCACTTGTCGACTGTTCTGCTAACGACTGATTTCCCGATAACTCTTGTACAGGTTCTTCATAATTTGTAATCATGTATTCAGTTTCGGCTCACCCATTCAATCATGTTCCTCATGCCTCATGAACTCTTCTCTTCATAATTTTTCACTGCCTCCAAATCTTTCATATTGTCTAGTGCACAGAAATGGAAAAACATAGTCTATTTACAGACGAGTGTGTGTTTTGTGCAGGTTGAACATAAATATTTTGCTTTGTACTTCATTGTCTCCATTCAATAAGCCACTTTACAACAATGCCTTCATGACTGCATTTTCCTTCCACTTCTAGCAACTTATGTGTATATACACCCAGGTTCAACGCCACCAACTCCTGCCCTCAACACCAATCATGCCCCCAATTGCTGCAACAAGATTAACATCCGTACTATACGTACAGAAGAACATAGAAATAAAGAGTAGGGGTAAGTTTTTTGCACCCCCCTCCCTTCATAGAATCATAGAATCCTACAGTACAAAAGGAGGCCATTCGTCCATCGAGTCTGCACCGACCACAATCCCACCATATCCACATAATCCCATGCATTTGCCCTTGCTAGTCCCTTGACACAAAGGGACAATTTAGCATGGCCAGTCCACCTAACCCACAAATCTTCGGACTGTGGGAGGAAGGCGCAGCACCCGGAGGAAACCCACGTAGACACGTGGAGAATGTGCAAACTCCAGGCAGACAGTGACCGAAGCCGGGAATCAAACCCGGGTCCGCTGCAGTGTGAGACAGCAGTACCAACCATTGTGCCAACGTGCCACTCCTGTTTCTCTTTGCAATAATGCCATTACTGGTCAGATTGCAACCTCTACTGCATAACATCTCACCCTGTTGCTTATCAAATGTGCCGCAACATTAGAAATATCCAAAATATTTGCTTCCACCTCTTTTGAATAATGGACAGTTACAAGGAATTTGAGCGGCACTGCGGCGTAGTGGTTAGCACCGCTGCCTCATAGCTCTATGGACCTGGGTTTGAATCCCGGCTTGGGTCACTATATGTGTGTAGTTTGCATGTTCTCCCCGTGACTGCGTGTGTTTCCTTCGGGTGCTCCAGTTTCCTCCCACACTCCAAAGATGCGCGGGTTAGGTTGACTGGCCATGATAAATTGCCCCTTAGTTTCCCGGGATGGGTAGTTTAGAGGGATTAGAGTGGTAGATCTGTGGGGTGATGGGTATAGGGCCTAGGTGGGATAGTTGTCGCTGGAGACTCGATGGGCCAAATGGCAGCCTTCTGCAATGTAGGGATTCTATGATTATATGACTTATGACCAACTGAAAACTTATGCTTACCTTGGTCTTAAACGGCGAGCACTCAATTGTAAACAGTGAACCCTAGTTCCAGATTCTCCCACAAGGGGAACGAACCATCCATTCTCCACCGATTCCCTTAACACTCCTCAGGATCTTATATCTGTCAATCAAGTCTACTCTTACTATTCCAAGCTGAAGAGCATTCAAGCCGAGCCTGTCCAACCCTTTCCAGGGTTCAGACTGCTCGCACATTGGAGACATTATAATACATTGCTAATCTATTATTTTCAGTAAGATGAAGCTCCAGGAACTCCATTATAAATATTCCTCCAGTCCTATCCGTTCATCACAATGCTGTGCATTCTATCACTCCGCCAACTTAATATCCATGATTGGATGTTCTCTTTCATTCAATTGCTATCAGATGTTGGTGAGTTGCTTTAGCAAATGCCTCTGAAAGACCACTCAGAGCACTGCAACAGTATTTCATATTTTGACATTTTCTTATACTTCATCAAAAACTCCCGTAATTTTATTTAATTTGGTTTGATTTTCCTTCACTTGATTTGCTTTGATTTGATTTATTATTGTCACAACTATCGGTATGTAGTGAAGGGTTCTGTTTCTTGTGCATTAAACTGACAAAGCATACCGTTCATACAGTACGTAGGAGAGAAGGAAAGGAGAGGGTGAAGACTTATTGTTACAGTCATAGCTAGCATGTAGAGGAAAATGAACTGCATATAATGTAGGTCAATTCAAAAGTCTGATGGCATCAGGGAAGAAGTTACTCTTGAGTCGGTTGTTATGTGATCTCAGACTTTTGTATCTATTTTCCTTACGCAAAAAGGTGGAAGAGATAACATCTGGGGATCAATGACTATGCTGGAAGCTTTTCCAAGGCAGCGGGAGGTGTATACGGAGTCAATGGATGGAATGCGGTTTTGCGTGATGGAGTGGGATGCATTCATAACACTTTGTGGCTTATTGCGGTCTTGGTGAGAGCAGCAGCCATACTAAGTTGCGATACATCCAGAAAACATGCTTTCAATGGTGCATTTGAAAAGGTTTGATGAAAGTTGGAGCAAAGATGCTGAATTTCCTTAGCTTCCTGACGTGATTACGTCTTCCGCTTTTGTCAAACTGACTATTATCGTGGTCCGGATATATCTTCTTCAAAAGCTTCGCCGCCATTGTGGTAAAGTTTGCTGGTCTGTCTTTCAGTGACATATTTCGACGTACTGTTTGAATAATATTATCGTGTTTGCAAACCTTTTAGTCTCCTGGCACTATGCCTAAGTCCCAAAAAGATGAGAAAATAAAATCCATTCCTCCTGCAATCTCCGAATGCGCTCCGAAACTTCTATATGTGGCTGTGTTGTCAATTCTGTTTTCTCCTCACAGATCGCCTAAACACGTTTTCTGAACCGTCTTTGCTTCATTCGACATCTAATGCACTCTGAATGTGTTTCTTCCGCCTTTGCAATTCATGGGGATATACCTTGAAAGTGATCGAAGTATCTCTCATTAAATACATTCACTTTCTTAACAGGCAGCTCGTCTTCTCAATCTCTGATGTCAATTCCTCTGAGAAGATCCATTCTACTCACAATCTCCAATAAGTTATGCTTCATCGGGATGTTTCTTCTGAACATTTGAATAGCGAAGTTACAACTCATGAAGTATGGATTGATATCCCGCTGTCTGTGTCCCTCCTGACTATTAAACCATTTGGTCCTACTACATTCTCAAGAACCACACCCAGAAATGATTTCTGTCCCACATGGCTCAAAACATACTGTTGGAATTGAAACTATTCTATATGTCTTGCACTTCTTAGTACTTTCCTTGGTAGCTTGTTCCTCCACATTTTCCTCACTATTTGCTGGCATTGGAACTAGTATGAGTACATTTTGTTCATCCTCTCCACATTCTCCGCACTTTACCTTTAACCAATGTTCGTTCATTTAAGTGTGCAGGGCACTCCCTCTCTTCGCTCAGCAGCACTACTACGTTCTCTTTAATCAATACTGCCGCTCTAACTTTTGTCCCTTCCCATCTTTCCTGAAACCCTGCATAGGAGAGATATTTAATGCCTAGCACTTTCCTTCTTTGATCCACGCTTTTTTTATCACGATATAAATTTGTCACCTGCCTCGCTGCATGTATCAATGCCAAGCGCCCAAATCCTACCACTGCTCTTTCTCTGACAACACCAAACACGCTGCAAAAAAAACACTCACACGCTACTCCAGTTCTATTGATGGTGCTTAAGAGCAATGACTTTAAATAGTATTGTTTTAAATAATATTTTTATTGATTCCTCAGCACCTTAAATTATCCCAAAATGTTGTGGATGGAGAGATGGATCCACAATGCCCATCGCCAATCAGCACAGGGCCTTCTTGTGAATGTTATAGTCTGATTTTCTTTGTGCTTCTGCTTCTGCTTCTGCTTCAGTGCTCCAGAATTGATCATCAAAGATCTAGCTTTGCTTCACCGTGATCCTCCTCTGCTTCACTCTGCTCACAACCTCCACTGCTGTGCTTCTACCAGGGCTATTTTCAGTCTTGACATGCTTCTCATTGATCCATGTCCGCTTCAACAATAATCCTGCCGTGCGCTGCATGGACCCTCAAAATCCTGACATTAACCCCAGTGTTTCGCGCATAGATTGTGGGTGATGCTATCATTGAGGATGGAAATGCTTCTGGAGCCTCCTCCTCATACACTAAATTCCTAATTTGCCTATCACATTGCTGAATATAGTAAGAATTCTGAGTCAAATCTCACCTGTTCATACGAAGTTGTTTCGATTCTGATCCTTGCCATGCATAGCGTTATGTGTTGCAACTTCACAAGGTAAACAACCCGGTGCTGGTATGCTGGCGACTGTTCGTGTCCTTCTATCTAGTACACATGTAGAAGTGTTGATGAACGGATAAAATCTGACGACAGCCTGAGGAACATACAGGAGCTATGAGGTTACAGCTTGTTTACAAACACAGTTGGTCTGTTAATGATGGCCCGAGGCATCTCAGGGATGGGCAGTTCTAAACTGTTGTACCTGTTCAGAATATTCCTCCATAATCTGCTGGTAATGTCACAAACAGGGCAGATGCTGCGTTCAGAATGAAGAGTAGTCTTTGCTCCATAAGGACGAAAACTGAAACTTCATATAGTTGTATCGTGCAAACATTTACCTTAGAAATGTATTTTCTAATGAACAGTATGAAGTAGGCTTCAGCCTCGAGTTGGTACTCTCACCATCTGCTGCAACCCGTTCTGTTACTCTTCGCGATTCGATCAGCACAGTAACGGTTCGGCCGTGAACGATAATTGATGCACAATGAAGTCTCCACTCAGAGATATTTCGTACTTTTAATGTTCATTTCAATGTGGCTTTAAACATATTGGCGTGTGGATGCATCAGTGAAGGTAGACCATTAGGTGGTCATCAGTAGCAGGTATATCTGCCGATGCTCTGCCCTTCCTTCATTACCCAGCCTGCAGACACTACGTGCCTACCTCCCAATGCGTTTTAGGAGCTATTGTTGATCAGTTTGTGGAACAGTTCTCTCAGTTTTGTGCAATTGACTAGTTTTTAGTAAGGAAACCTTTCCACGCTGTACAAGTCACTGTTCTATTTGCATCTTCGAACCTAGTGCTTACACCGATCTTAATTATCCTTTCAAGTCATGTACTGTACTATTGGTTAACTTAACAGCTTTGAAAGACCTTAGTCTCTCAAAAGGAATAGTTAAGACTGAACCACGTTGCTTTGGCATGGCTCCACATATGCGGCCAAACCAACCATGGCGGTACATTTCCTTCCCAAATCTGAAGTGTTTTTTACATCTTTCCAATACTTTCATAGTCAACATTACAGGTGCTAGTTTTGTTTCGTTAGCCCCAAATCATATTAATTACATTTTACAATCTTCATTTAAATTTGCTGAACTTCTGACCAATGTCAACAGGAACTACCAGCCTCCACAATACAGCATCGAAGACATTATGAAATATTCACCACCCTATGGGTAATTATATTGCTAAAAGTTTGAGCTAAATATAACCGAGAGCTTGTGACAGTGACTCAGCACCAACACGATTGTTCCGAGGAGCATAGAATGTTAGAATTCCTACAGTACTGGAGGGGGCCATTTGTCCATCAAGTCTGCAACGATTTGTTGAGCATATGGTGTTGCGAAGATGAGTAGAGTAATTGTAGATTGAAAAGTAGAATGCTAGGGTTTGGTGTTTGTAAAATTGTAAAATACTAAGAGGAGAAAGCATTGCATGGTCCTGTTAAAGTGATTCTTTTGTGCTTAGAGTTTAAAAATGCAAGCACATAGATTGCCCAAAATGAAACTTGCTTTTTTCAAAAGACTAAACAGCAGTGTTACGATAGGCAAAAGGCTTTCAGGCTTCTGATTTTTTTTTTTATTCAGACAATCAATTTGAATTAGGCAGTTAGATACCAAGTACATATTAAATTTAAACCAGATGGTTTGGACAACCTAGGACCAATCCTTTTGTGGGAAATATTGATATTGCATCACACGTATAAAGAAAGGGGGCAGTGAGATAAAATGAGAGAGCAACTACCACCATTATAGCTGACAGCGCTTAGCTCAAAGCCCCATTTCGATAGTAAAGGTACCAAAGAAGAAAGAAGAATCCACAGAGAAGGCCCAAAATATTCCAGAAAACAGACAAAGTGGTTGCAATTGAGAGAGTAACGAAATTATTTGTTTTTGTTAATGAGTGGGAATTCTATTGACTGGAACAGCATGCCATAAGAACTTGTTCTATTCGATTTGTTAATACTTCAGTGAAGCTGTTCTCTCTTAGTTAGATAAATACATTCTTACTTGTTGATTTTAGACTGAGTGTCAGGGATTTATTTTGTATTTAACAACCAGCAGTTTCTGACGAGCAGGTCACACCATTTCACACACACGTTTTACAGATTATGGGGCGAGGTACTCCTCTTTGAGGTTGTTGGTGTGATTCCTCAGAGGCGGGAACAACTTCCGTTTTGCAAAAATGGTCATTTTTCGAGCATTTTCAAACATTACAGCAGTGACTCCCTTTTCAGCAGTGAGCCCACGGATCAGCTCACAGTTATCCACTTCTCCTGCTTCCACTACAAGAATGTTGAATATGCCACCACCTACAGAAAAGCCTTGCATATACAGAGGGCCTGCTCGGATGAAGAGAAACGCGATGGACATCTTCAGACACTGAAAGAGGCCCGCATAGGAGCGGGATACGATGTACAACTCATCGAGCGACCGTTCCAAAGTGCCTCCGCGAAATATGACAACAACCTCCTCAGGAGACAGATGCAAGACAAGACCGGCAGTTTCCTCCTCATTGTTCAGTCCTTCCCCAGGGCAGGGAAGCTGCGCCAGGTTTTTTGCAGTCTTCAACATGACGTCAATGACGACACAAATCTTGCCAAGGGAATCCCTGCACCTTCACTACTCACCTGTAAACAACCAGGAGAGGCCTGGGAAGGTTTTTTGTGGGTTTAAAAGCAGGCCGCACTTTTGAGCGGGCAGCGTTGTAGTGGGCAGCGGAGTAAGCAGGGAGCAGAGTGTGAGCTATAAGGGCTTTGGCTCACAGGGCTTCGGTGAAAACAGGTGGAGGCAAGGAAGGTTGTTGTTTTTTTTCTTTCCAAAACTATAAAGGAAATGGCAGGTATGAGTGAGATGCCAGTTCGCTGCATTCGGTGTGGGATTTGGGAGTTCCTGGAGACAACTTGCCTCCCAGAGGTACATATTTGTGCAGTTCCAAGCATCAGGAGTTGCATGGAACTGCAACTCCTGATGAACCGTGTAAGGGGGCTGAGCTGTGGCTCGATGACCTCAGTTTAGTCAGGGAAAATGAGAAAATAATAGATAGAAGTTATAAGCAGGTAGTCACACCGGGGCCTCAGAAGGAAGACAAGTGGGGCACAGTTAGGAAGAGTAAAAGTCATAAGGGTCATGTACCAGAAAGTACCCCAGTGGCAGTCTCCCATAATAGTAAGGGCTGGGCAACAGATGGGAGAGGGGGAGTGAGCAGTCCGTGGGGGGATCCCCAGTGGTTGTCCGCCAGAAGCGGTATATTGTTTTGGATTCTGTGGAGGGGGATGACCCTCCAGGGGTAGGCCACGAAGACCAGATCGCCTGCACAGAGGCAGGCTCAGAGGCCCCGAAGGGACAGAAGGATTAGGAGAGAAATAGTCGTGGGGGATGCGATGGTTAGAGGCATGGACAGGCGGTTCTGCGGGCGAGAATGAGACTCCAGGATAGTAGTCTGCCTCCCTGGTGCCAGGGTGCTGGATGTCTCCGAGAGGGTAGGAAACATATTAAAAAGGGAAGGTAATCAAACAGATGTAATTGTGCACATTGGTGAAAATGACGTAAGTAGAAAGAGCAGGGGGGTCATACGAGAGCAATTCAGGGAGATGGGTGCTCGGCTAAAAAATAAGGCCTCTCGGGTAGCAATCTCTGGACTGCTCCCGGCGCCTAGTGCTAGTGAGGCCAGGAAGAGGGACATTCTACAATTGAACACGTGGCTAAAGGACTGGTGCAAGAGGGAGGGTTTCAAATTCATAGATCATTGGGAAGTCTTCATGAGAGGATGGCACCTGAGCGGAAAGGATGGGTTACACCTTAACTGGAAGGGCACAAATATCCTGGCTGGGAGTTTTGCTATAGTGTTTCGGCAGGGTTTAAACTAGTGTGGCAGGGGGGTGGGGATCAAAACAGTAGGTCAGTATGTACTGAGGCTGGGGTCGAGCTGGGGGCCAGGGCAAGGATAGATAAGAAGAAGAACATTCTGGAGCAGGATGACCTGAGTGAGCCTGGAGGTCTGGAGTGCATCTGCTTCAATGTGAAGAGCGTAACGGGTAAGTCAGACGAACTTGGGGCCTTAATGCTGACGCGGAATTTGGATGTGGTTGCGGTGATGGAGACATGGTTAAACGAAGGACAGCTGAATATTCCGGGGTTTAAGTGTTTTGGGCGAGACAGAGAAGGGGCTAAAAAAAGGTGGGAAATAGCGGTATTAGTTAGGGAGCATATTACAGCGGTGCAGAGGGTGAGCAATTCGGAGAGGTCATGTAATGAGTCGCTGTGGGTGGAGCTCAGAAACAGGAAAGGTGCAATCACTATGCTGGGGGTATACTACAGGCCACCCAACAGCCCACAGGAAGTGGAGGAACGGATATGTCAGGAGATTCTGGATATGTGCAGAAACAATAGGGTTGTTGTTGTGGGAGACTTCAATTTCCCTGGTAGAGACTGGAAAGTGCTTAGGGCTGGGGGTCTGGACGGGGAGGAATCTGTAACATGCGTATTGGAAGGTTCTTTGGAACAGTATGTAGATAGCCCAACTGGAGAGGGGGCCATACTGGATCTAGTTCTGGGAAATGAGCCCGGTCAGATCGTCAAAGTTTCGGAAGGAGAACATGAGGCAAATAGTGACCACAACTCTGTTAACTTTGGGATAGTCATGGACAAGGACGAGTGTTGTCCTAAGGGTAGGTTGCTAAATTGGGGGAAGGCTAACTATAGCCGGATTAGGCAGGAATTGGTGGCCCTTGATTGGGAGAGGCTGTTCGGGGTTAAGTCCACGTCTGGCATGTGGGAGTCTTTTAAGGAACAGTTGATAAGGCTGCAGGACAGGCATGTGCCTGTAAAAAGGAAGGATAAGAAAGGTAGGATTCGAGAGCTGTGGATAACCAGGGAAATTGAGGATCTGATCAAGAAGAAAAGAGAGGCGTAAGTTAGGTCCAGGCAACTGAAAATAGATGGAGCTCTGGAGGAATACAGAAAGAGTAGGAAAGATCTCAAATGGGTAGTTAGAAGGAGAAAAAGAAGTCACAAAATGTTCTTGGCAGATAGGATTAAGGAGAATCCTAAGGCATTTTATTCATATGTTAGGAACAAAAGTGTTGTCAGCGAAAAAGTCGGACCTCTCAGGGACAAAGGAGGGAAATTATGCTTAGAACCCAAGGGAATAGGGGAGATCCTAAATGAATACTTTGCATCGGTATTCACAAAGGAGAGGGACTTGTTGACTGGGAGTGTCTCAGAGGGAGTTGTTGACCCGTTGGAGAGAATCTCCATTACAAGGGAGGAAGTGTTAGGTTTTTTAGGTAACATTAAAACTGACAAAGCCCCAGGGCCTGATGGCATCTATCCTAGACTGCTCAGGAAGACAAGACATGAAATTGCTGGGCCTCTAACGGAAATCTTTGTCTCTTCATTGGACACAGGTGAGGTCCCTGAGGATTGGAGGATAGTGAATGTGGTACCGTTATTTAAGAAGGGTAGCAGGGATAACGCGGGTAATAATAGGTGAGTGAGCTTGACGTCCATGGTAGGGAAGTTGTTGGAGAGGATTCTTAGGGACAGGATTTATGCGCATTTAGAACGGAACATTCTCATTAGTGACAGACAGCATGGTTTTGTCAGAGGGAAGTCGTGCCCTACAAATTTGGTGGAGTTTCTTGAGGAAGTGACAAAAACGGTTGACGAAGGAAGGGCCGTGGATGTCGTCTATATGGATTTCAGTAAGGCATTTGACAAAGTCCCTCATGGTAGGTTCGTTAAGAAGGTTAAGGCCCATGGGATACAAGGAGACGTGGCTAGATGGGTAGAAAACTGGCTTGGCCACAGGAGACAGAGGGTAACAGTCGAAGGGTCTTTTCCCGGTTGGAGGTCTGTGACCAGTGGTGTCCCACAGGGCTCTGTACTGGGACCTCTGCTATTTGTAATATATATAAATGATTTGGAAGAAGGTGTAACTGGTGTTATCAGCAAGTTGGCGGATGACACGAAAATGCCTGGACTTGCAGATAGCGATGAACATTGTCGGACAATACAGCAGGATATAGGTAGGCTGGAAAATTGGGCGGAGAAATGGCAGATGGAATTTAACCCGGATAAATGCGAAGTGATGCATTTTGGAAGAACTAATGTAGGGGGGAGTTATACAATAAATGGTAGAGCCATCAAGAGTATAGAAACACAGAGGGACCTAGGTGTGCAAGTCTTCAAATCCTTGAGGGTGTCAGCACAGGTGGAGAAGGTGGTGAAGAAGGCATATGGTATGCTTGCCTTTATAGGACGGGGTATAGAGTATGAAAGCTGGAGTCTGATGATGCAGCTGTATAGAACGCTGGTTAGGCCACATTTGGAGTACTGGGTCCAGTTCTGGTCGCCGCACTACCAGAAGGACGAGGAAGCTTTAGAGAGAGTGCAGAGAAGGTTTACCAGGATGTTGCCTGGTAAGGCGGGTCTTAGCTATGAAGAGAGATTGGGTAAACTGGGCTTGTTCTCCCTGGAAAGACGGAGAATGAGGGGAGACCTAATAGAGGTGTACCAAATTATGAAGGGTATAGATAGGATGAACACTGGGAAGCTTTTCGTCGGAGGTGAGGATCACGAGGGGTCACGGGCTCAAGGTGAGAGGGGCGAGGTATAACTCAGATATCAGAGGGACGTTTTTTACACAGAGAGTGGTGGGGGCCTGGAATGCGCTGCCAAGTAGGGTGGTGGAGGCAGACACGCTGGCATTGTTTTAAGACTGACCTGGAAAGTCACATAAGCAGTCTGGGAATGGAGGGATACAAACGAATCGTCTAGTTGGACCAATGAGCGGCACAGGCTTGGAGGGCCGAAGGGCCTGTTTCCTGTGCTGTACTGTTCTTTGTTCTTTGTTCTTTAACCACCTCAAGCAAACCATCGTTTGCAGCCCTCAGGGGAACAGCGACTGCGACGCCATACAATCCTGCCACGGTAACCTCCACAGGACATGCCAGATCATCGATCAAATAGCACCATCACACGGGGAAACACTACCCACCAGGTACACGGTATGTACTCATGTGACTCGGCCAATGTAGTCTACCATAGAGACCTCAGGAAAGGATGCCACAGGGCATGGTATATCAGCGAAACCGTCCAGATACTACAACGATGGGTGAACAAAACCCACAACGCAACCGCCAGACAGGAGTGTTCCCTCCCAGTTGGAGAACACCTCAGTGGCAAGGACATTCAGCCTCCGATCTTTGAATAAGCTTTCTGCAAGGCGGTCCTCGAGACGCATAACAATGCAGAATCGCCGAGCAGAAAGAAACAGATAGACAAGTTCCACATTCATTAGGGCAGCCTTAACCGTAATCTTGGGTTCAGGTCACCCTAAATGTAACCCCACCATTCTGTTTGATGGGGGAAAAATCTCACTGACTGTCCTGTTTTAACACCATGCACACGTTGATTATGGGTGATGATCACTCCACCTGATTTATTTTGCAGTGTTTCACAACATCTCATTCTTTGATTGGTTATAATTTTCTCTCTCCTTAATTTATCAGTTCTTAGGTCATTCCTGCACTTGTTATTCAGCTGTTGAAACTTTGCACATACTGATTATACAACTGCTTGCATTTGTCGATTAGCACTCATGATTACTTGTGAATTCTTGTTCTTCAGCCAGCCTACACTATCTGTACTTATCCTTTAACACTCTTGATTGCCTATTGTTGTCGGGCTGTCGCCACTCCACCAATGTAATCTGTATCTGTGCACCTCGCTTCACTTCACCTAACGACGGAGCAGTGCCCTGAAAGCATGTCATTTCAAATGAGCGCATTGGTCTGAAACCTTGTGCTGTGTGACGCTCATCTTGTCCACCCTAGTCCAACACCCGCATCTGCACATCATGCCTTTTCACTGTTCGCAGAAGAAAACGGTCTGAAAAGAGTGCAACAAAAAGCATTGATATGCTTAAGACGTTGATTCAGAAATCGAACTCAGCTTCTAGCGCATAAGAGAGGGTTATCGCTTCAGCTGCTTGCCTCATGTTTCAATTCGTCTCTCAAAATAGACAATGAGCATGGTCAACAATGTTACTATCCACCTTGCACTACTAACCAATCCCAGCCCGTATTCCCTCATAAGCATAGCATCTTCAAAACCCTATCACTGGAAGTTGCTGAGAGACTGCAAGAAGTGATACAAGCATCACTGGGCCTTTGTTATGAAGCAAGGGGAAAGAAAAGAATAAGAGATAATTAGACATCCTGAATTGATTCAAATCAATGGTTTAACGGAAACCTAATGAGCCAAGAACGACTTATTTGTGAAACGTTTGCATTATTTATGTTTCTCATAGAACAAAATCATAAGCAGAAGGAGAAAGGTAAGAATATCCCAACAAAATAAAATGACCCTTATTTTGTTGACACGCTCCATGAAAGACCGTTGATCTCTGCTCAATAATGCTCCCAAAAGATTCGATGTGTGGGGAATTTTCACCGTGAGGTTTTAGAAAATGTGCACGAAAAGCCCAACCAACTATTAAAATATGACTTGTTTAGAACCCACTCAATAGAAACTACATGGAGACAATCTCAACGTGTGTCCATTGTCCTGATGTTCCTTATAATAATCGGAAGACATTTCTCGACAGTGTGCCGTATTCCTGCCTCTATTTGTGTCATTGTTTCTTATGCAGGAATGTTTTAGAAGTCACTTCTATCTATCAATTGCCAATTTGGCTATCACCGGCAGGCCTCATGTTATGCTGGAGAAACATGTTTTATTCTAATATCTGGTGTCTTTGTTTTAACCTGGGTTAATGCAATCTGGTTATTCGAGTGTGCGCCAATGGGGTTCATAGGAGTGAGGTCTGAGTAGATTGATTGACAGGAAGCGTCGTGTCACTGGGTGTCGCCAGGCTCACACAGCCAACCAAGCTCAGTTGCTGCTTGGAACCTCTAGGGAAAAGTAGTTATCTGTCTCTTTCAATTCTCTGGAGATTGGAATCTGGGACCGAACAGAAAATAAGACTACATGAAGTTCTGCTATTAAAGATAGATCTGTCTCTAGAGTGTGTTGCATGGGAGTTGGAAGACATGCATCTGTTTGTATTTCTGTCCAGAAATGTTAACAGGCTGGAAGTTTAGCACCCACAAAATCCGAATGTTTTGTACTAGCTGATGCTGAAGGGGGATTTATGCCTGTCGATAACTGCTGGAAACAGTGCATTTTAAGAAAAGATATAGGAAGCAATTTAAACAGTGACGTTCAGAAGACGATAAATTGATACCTTAAGGATAGATATTCACTGGGGAATGCTTAAAGTTAAGTGGACTGGGTCTAGCTGAATATTCCTATCAATTAGATGCTGTGGTTATGATCGACGAACTGGATTTCTTCTTCATTGTGCTGGTACAATGGAACAGTGGTATTGGCAGTGAACAAATGATCCAAAGGTAATTCGCTGGGGACACACATTTGAATCCTACGTTGGAGATGTTTAGTTTTGAATTCAAACATAAAAGCTGATGTTAAGTTGTTGTTTATGGGAAGCCACTTCTGGTTCACTAATATCATCTGGAGAAGAAAACCTGACATATTTACCTGGTCCAGCCAACATTTGACTCCAACCTTACTGCAATGCGGTTAACTAAAAGCCCTCTCTCTGAAAGGATCTAGCAAACCAGTCAGTTCAACAATATTCATATACCCTTGCACACCTGAGTGACAGATGATAGCTAAAATTAAAACGAGGCAATATTTCATGAAAGAATGTGGGGCGGAGGAATCGAGTGAAAATTGCTTTATGAATTGATATTCTAAGAAGAATTGTCGTAATTGGTGGTAGAAACCTAATGCAAACGGATGGAAAAAGAAGTGTGACAAAATTTCAATTCGTTTTTTTTTCTGGATTCATTCCCCATTCTACACAATCCATGACAAAAATGTCCAATCTCTAATTCCAACTTGTTTCCCACAATTAAATGTTGCCTTTCTGATTTTATAAACATGTGGTGCTTCAAAGAATGTGTTATGTGCAAAGTGTTTCCACTGCTGTCGTGAAAATTCTCTGAACAAATTAAATTTGTTTTATTTTATTTGACGAATCTTCTTCCATTTCGGAGATGCAACAAATGCTCAGATGATATTTGAAATAAATGATTACAAAAGAAAAACGTAATTTTCTACAATTTAATAATTGAACTGAAAACACACCTGTAATAAATTATTTTTGGTGTGTGGTTCAGGAACCCATTTTCTTCAAACTGCCAATTAATGCTCTTTGAATCAACTGCACATTTCAACAGTGGGGCGTTTATCTGGATTGCAATGTGAAGATATTAGATGCTATTTTTCTAATTTAATACTACAAATTTCTGTATTACCTCTTTTTTAGAACACAACATTCTTTTGCAAAACTGCAGTAAGTATAGCAACCGCAATAATCGTGACACTGTCGGGACCCTTTCTCCAACATTTTGTATATTACCGAATTGTTGGTTGAATTGAAATGTCTGCTGCCGAAAAAAAATTATCAGTAAATATGAATTTCTAGCACAAGTGCTTGAATGAGTTTTCAGCTGAGGTAAGTGTTAAGGTTATATGGATGGATAGCGTGACTGATGGGTTAAGATGAAGAAAAGTAGGATGCACGTTATGTGCAGAATATAGTCCTGGAAAAACTATTTGCGAAGAATACCCAATTCCTGTGTTATGGGATTTGTTTGGATCTATCAGAATTCACTGAGAGGATAGCATCACCATCCAAGCTCGTTATAAATACAAAACATGGTTCACGTACAGCGAAGAAAGAAATGCATTCCGACCATGGATGGCGTTCAGGGAACGGGTAGGACATGGGGCACCGAACTTGCTATCATCAAGATCTGATGGGGCCAAAGGTGTGGTGCGTACTCAGCAAACGGATGCAATTGCACCATACTGAAATGAAACGCACATCATGTTGATACGGTTCGAGAAGATAAGGGGGGAGCACTCCTATGCCGATCATAACCACTGCAGTAGACCAGTTTGGAAAAGTAGCGACTACTGTGACAGAAATATTTTGCAATGCGGGAGATATAAAGCGGATCAGTAAGGGCAGAGAGCCCGCGTTCCCGACTGAGGCTATAAAGGATTAAGAAAAAAAAGTTGCATGTATTAGTCACTGTGGAATACAGAAAATGCGGTCGATATTACGTCGATATCGAAATTCCGAGGTTGAAGGCAGCATACAAGTTTCTACATACACGGATGAGTAAAATGGAGGACTTCATGTGAGGCTCATTGTTCCACAGGAGCAGGCTGAGGGTAAGGGAGCTTGTTTGAGCATTATATTGATTTATTTATTTTTCAGTGGTTTTTCAAAACAGGAAGTAGGCCCAGCAGCAGCCTGGGAAGCTTTTGGAGGGTTTAAAAGTAGGCCGCACCTTTGAGCGGGCAGCGTCGTTAGCGGGCGGTGGAGTGAGCAGGGGGCAGAGTGAGAGCTGAAGGGCTTTGGCTCAAAACGAGCATCGGCGAGAACAGGCAGAGGCGAGAGTTGGTTTTTTTTTTCTTTTTCAGAAAGTTTATTCCTGTATTTCCCCAGAGTAAAAAAAAATGCCAGGCAAGATGTTGGAATGCTCCTCTTGCAGGATCAGGGAGATCAGGGAGACCTCTGGTATCCCTGATGACAACACCTGCAAAAGATGCATTCAGCTGCAGCTGCTAGCAAAGCGTGTTAGGGAACTGGAGAAGGAGCTTGATGACCTCCATCTAATTCGGGAGAATGAGAAGTATATAGACAGTAGCTTAAGGGAGATAGTTACGCCTAAGCAGCAGAGCACAGGAAATTGGGTTACTGTAAGGAGAGGAAATGGCAGTGTGAAAGGACAGGCAGAGCAGGGTTCCCCTGTGGCCATACCCCTCCACAACAGGTATACTGAATTGGATACTGTTGTGGGAGATGCTTTACCTGGGACAAGCCTGCGACAGCCGGAACTCTGATACTGAGTCTGGTTCTGCAGCGCAAAAGGGTGGGATGAAGAAGAGGAGAGCAGTAGTGATAGGGGACTCAACGGTCAGAGATACAGACAGGAGGTTCTGTGGTCGGGACAGAGACTCCCAGGTGTTACCTCCCAGGTGCCAAGGTCAGCGGTGTCTCTGATCGCGTGCACAGCGTTCTAAAGTGGGAAGGTGATCAGTCAGATGTCGTGGTACACATCGGTACCAATGACATGGGAAGGAAGAGTGAGGAGGTCTAAGAGTGAGTACAAAGAGCTTGGAAGGAAGTTAAAAAGCAGGACCCCGAGGGTAGTAATCTCAGGATTGCTACCTGAGCCACATGACAGTGAGGGCAGGAGTAGGATGCTTGGGCGGATGAACACGTGGCTGAGAAACTGGTGCAGGGGGCAGGGTTTCCAATTCTTGGATCATTGGGACCTCTTCTGGGGCAGGTGGGACCTGTACAAGAGAGACGGGTTACACCTAAACTAAAGGGGACCAATATACTTGCAGGGAGATTTGCTAGTGTTATTGGGGAGCGTTTAAACTAGATTTGCAGGGGGATGGGAACCAGAGTGCCAGAGCAGCTAGTAGAGCAGGGGTAAAAAGACAGGTTAGTTCAAGCAAAATAACAAATGGAAGGGTAGAGTGTGGTGGAAATAATCTTTTGAGGTGTGTCTATTTCAATGCCAGGGGTATTGTGGGGAATGCAGATGAGCTGAAGGCGTGGATAGACACATGGAAGTATGACATTATAGCCATTAGTGAAACTTGGCTACAGGAGGGGCAGGGCTGGCAGCTCAATGTTCCAGGGTCCCAATGTTTCAGGCTGGATAGAGGCAGAGGCTTAAAAGGTGGAGGGGTGGCATTGTTGGTCAGGGAAAATGTTACAGCGGTACTCAGGCAGGATAGATTAGGGAGCTTGTCTACAGAGGCCCTATGGGTGGAGCTGAGAAACAAGAAAGGTATGACCACATTAATGGGGTTGTATTATAGACCACCCAATAGTCAGCGAGAATTGGAGGAAAAATCAGCGGAGAGATAGCTGACAACTGCAAGAAACAAAAAGCTGTGATCTTAGGGGATTTTAATTTTCCACATATAGATTGGGACTCGCACACTGTTAAAGGTTTAGATGGGGTAGAGTTTGTAAAATGTGTTCAGGAAAATTTTCTACTCCAGTATATAGAGGTGACAACTAGAGAGGATGCGATATTGGGTCTCCTATTGGGAAATGAGTTAGGACAGGTGATGGATGTGAGTGTGAGGGAACACTTTGGATCCAGTGATCATAATGCCATTAGTTTCAACCTGATCATGGATAAGGATAGATCTGGTCCTCGGGTTGAAGTTCTGAACTGGAAAAAGGCCAAATTTGATGAAATGAGAAGGGATCTGGGAAGTGTGGATTGGCACAGGCTGTTCTCTGGTAAGGATGTAAATGGAAAGTGGGAGGCCTTCAAAGGAGAAATTTTGAGAGTGCAGAGTTTGTATGTTCCTGTCAGGATTAAAGGCAAAGTAAATAGGAATAAGGAACCTTGGTTCTCGAGGGAGATTGTAACACTGATTAAGAGGAAGAGAGAGTTGTATGAA
This sequence comes from Mustelus asterias, assembly GCF_964213995.1. Classification (NCBI taxonomy): domain Eukaryota; kingdom Metazoa; phylum Chordata; class Chondrichthyes; order Carcharhiniformes; family Triakidae; genus Mustelus; species Mustelus asterias. The sequence continues at coordinate 13,980,680 of NC_135820.1, forward strand.
ATGTACAGGCAGCAAGGAACAGATCAGATGCTCGAGGAGTATAAAAAGTGCAAGAAGCTACTTAAGAGGGAAATCAGGAGGGCTAAAAGAAGACAAGAGGTTGCTTTGGCAGACAGAGTGAAGGAAAATCCAAAGAGCTTCTATAGGTATGGTAGGAGCAAAAGGATAGTGAGGGATAAAATTGGTCCTCTTGAAGACCAGAGTGGTAGACTGTGTATGGAACCAAAAGAGATGGGGGAGATACTAAATGGTTTTTTTGCATCCGGATTTACTGAGGAAACGGACATGGAGTCTACGGAAATAGGGCAAGCAGGTAGGGAGGTCATGGAACCTTTACAGATTAAAGGGGAGGAGGTGCTCGCTGTCTTGAGGCAAATCAGAGTGGATAAATCCCCAGGACCGGACAGGGTATTCCCACGGACCTTGAGGGAAGCTAGTGTTGAACTTGCAGGGGCCCTGACAGACATATTTAAAATGTCAGTATTCACGGGGGAGGTGCCGGATGATTGGAGGGTGGCTCATGTTGTTCCGTTGTTTAAAAAAGGTTCCAAAAGAAATCCGGGAAATTATAGGCCAGTAAGTTTAACGTCGGTGGTGGGAAAGTTATTGGAAGGTGTGATAAGGGATAGGATCTACAAATATTTGGATAGACAGGGACTTATTAGGGAGAGTCAACATGGCTTTGTGCGTGGCAGGTCATGTTTGACCAATCTATTAGAGTTTTTCGAGGAGGTTACCAGGAAAGTGGATGAAGGGAAGGCGGTGGATGTTGTCTACCTGGATTTCAGCAAGGCCTTTGACAAGGTCCCTCATGGGAGGTTAGTTAGGAAGGTTCAGTCGCTAAGTATACATGGGGAGGTAGTAAACTGGATTAGACACTGGCTCAATGGAAGAAGCCAGCGAGTGGTTGTGGAGGATTGCTTCTCTGAGTGGAGGCCTCTGACTAGTGGTGTGCCGCAGGGATCAGTGTTGGGTCCATTGTTGTTTGTCATCTATATCAATGATCTGGATGATAATGTGGTAAATTGGATCAGCAAGTTTGCTGATGATACAAAGATTGGAGGTGTAGTGGACAGTGAGGAAGGTTTTCAAAGCTTGCAGAGGGATTTGGACCAACTAGAAAAATGGGCTGAAAAATGACAAATGGAATTTAACGCAGACAAATGTGAGATATTGCACTTTGGAAGGACAACCAAAGTAGCACGTACAGGGTAAATGGTCGGACTCTGAAGAGTGCAGTTGAACAGAGGGATCTGGGAATACAGGTACAGAATTCCCTAAAAGTGACGTCACAGGTGGATATGGTCGTAAAGAGTGCCTTTGGTACATTGGCCTTTATAAATCGGAGTATCGAGTATAAAAGTTGGAGTGTTATGATAAGGTTATATAAGGCATTGGTGAGGCCGAATTTGGACTATTGTGTACAGTTTTGGTCACCTAGTTACAGGAAGGATGTAAATAAGATTGAAAGAGTGCAGAGAAGGTTCACAAGGATGTTGCCGGGACTTGAGAAGCTGAGTTACAGAGAGACATTGAATAGGTTGGGACTTTATTCCCTGGAGCGTAGAAGATTGAGGGGAGATTTGATAGAGGTGTATAAGATTTTGATGGGTATAGATAGAGTGAATGCAAGCAGGCTTTTTCCACTGAGGCTAGGGGAGAAAAAGACCAGAGGGCATGGGTTAAGGGTGAAAGGAGAAAAGTTTAAAGAGAATATTAGGGGGGGCTTCTTCGCGCAGAGTGGAGGGAGTGTGGAATGAGCTGCCGGATAAAGTGTTAAATGCGGGGCAGCTTTTAACATTTAAGAAAAACTTGGACGGGTTCATGGATGAGAGGTGTGTGGAGGGATATGGTCCAACTGCAGGTCAGTGGGACTAGGCAAAAAATGGTTCGGCACAGACAAGAAGGGCCAAAAGGCCTGTTTCTGAGCTGTAATTTTCGATGGTTCTATATTTCTATGGAAAATGGCAGATGAAGGAAAGTGTAGTGATGTGGAAATAAGATGACTGATTTCTAGATTATGTGAAGAAATGCACTCATAGGCTGTGACTATTAGGAGGGCTATAATAGGCACAACGAGCATTGTTACGAGGACAAATGGTAGGATGGCCGTGTGTACAATTACGAGAATGCTGTTCTGGAAAGTGGCTCAATGTCGCTCTTAGCTATTCTGATGGAATTATTGTTATTCAAAGTGTGGGGAATGTACTCATTCAAAACAATGCCTCACTATCAAATGGTTCGCGGAATTCAGCAAGCCTCAGTAGGAAACTATGTATGACACAGAAAACAAATACCAATATTGTAAAATAATTGCATTATGTCATCTCTTATTGACTTGTGCAAGGAAGACGTATAGCTGGTATAATGCAGATGTTTAAGGCAAACTAAACAACGAATTGGGCAGTTCTAACAGGGGAAGTAAGCCTTAATATTAGAGAAAGATCAAAACAAACGTTATGCAGCTCAATGAATTTCTACTCATAACAAACACTGCCCCAATGTCAACTGGACAAAGAGAAACTGAGGTTAGAATCATGTGTTAGTAAACAACAAACGCATGTACGGACAGTGAATTTTCCTGTCAGAGCATCACGTCCCAATATGTTTCCCATGAGCATTACAAATACAATTTGGCGAAAAAAACAACTGAGGTATATTAAAACATAGAATTTATCTTTTATACCTAACCAAAACGCATCAGTTTGAAGCTGAAGATTAAAAGATGAGTGTAGGAATTTCAAGTGTGCTCTGAATGTACAGTGCTGCCACCAGTTGATAATAATCTTCTTAAGATTGGGATGTGAAAATGAACGAAGGACGAGGTTAAAAAGCATTTAAAAAATAGCAGCAGAAGTGGACCATTTGGCCTTCCGAGCCTGCTGCACCATTCATTATGATAAAAGCAAATTACTGCGACTGCTGGAACATTTAATCATGGCTGACTCTCTATCTCAAAGTCCTAAAAAAGTTCCGTCGCCATACAATATTTGCTGTCTACAAATCTATCAATTCATTTTTTAACAAACATTCAGTGATCTGAACTCCACAAAATGACTGACCGTAAAACATGAGGCCGTGGCCTCTTTCAATAGCTGTGAAGTTTATCTGAACTGCCTTGAATTCAAGTTTAGAACTTCTTAGATAAGGAGGCAAAAACTGCACACAATGCTTCAGGGCCCTGTAAAGCTGCAGCAAGATATCCTTCTTCCTGTATACAAATAAACTTTCAATGAATCCTAATAATCCATTTGCCTTCCTAACTGCTTACTGTATCTGCCTGTTTGCTTTCGACTGGTGTACAGGGGTACGCATGTTCCTTTGTATATCAACATTTCCCAATAGATCACCTTGTAAATAATACTCGGAGACGCTGCTTTTCCCTTACACCTATCCAATTTATGTAGCATCTGACATGCATTTTCATGGGAAATGGACTCCGTCCCTAGCAGCACAATGTGTGCACCTATACCTCAGTTTCCGCAGCGGTTCAAGAAGGCTTCTCACCACTACTTTCTAAGGGGTAACAAGTGATCGGCAATAAAAGCTGGTAAGTGAAATAAAACTTAATATTTCCTTGCCAAAACATCTAAACGAGACTGGCCATCGGTGAATTCTGATGGAAACGAATCTGGTTGCATTGTGTCATTTACAAAGGATTAATGTGTATTCATGCGTCTTCAAGCTAGGTCAATGAGGCTGGGTACAGACTATTTGTAAAAGCATGCATTCAAATGTGGGAATATTAAATTAAATTGAAAGTTTTAAGGATGGGGATGTCGGCCTCCAGTTACATAACCATCAGCGCCTCCCCCACCCCCTCGCCGCAGCTTACCAGTCATGGGGGAGAGAACAAATAAGCAATGTTGAATGATAAACAGATACGATGCGGCCTGCCGAAAAAGTTAGAACTGGCACCTAATTTTCTATTATAACGAAATCGATGAGAGAGAAACCAGCACGTTGGACTCAAGAGTTATCTTTCCATTACTTTGCAGAAGAAGAAATAGAGGAAAAAGAATCAGGTAAATGACAATAGCTGATTCCAATACTCTGCCCAACCGATTGCATGTGCTTAAAAAAACCCTCTCCCCCTCAAAAAAGAATTTCACACACCGCATGTGTGTGAAATTCCATTAACGGAAAAGATTGAGAGGAATGAGCAAACCAATCTTTCAGATCTTTTCTCTATCCAGTAAGTTGGTTCAAGACAGCTATCTACAATTTTAGTAACCCGTTAGACTGTTGTTAATAATAATAATTGCTATGATTATCATCATCACCATCATTCTTCTAGACTAATATTAGCATAGCATAATACTGTGTAAAGTTAAAATAGTTTACTAAGCAGAATTATCGTGATCTTAGTAAAATTGTATTGCTGAATTGTTCAGTAAAACAATATAACTGCTGAACAGTAAGTTTATCCTATTTCTGTCCTGCAGGACAAAGACAAAATGTGGCTAAAATCCCATCTGGAATTTTAGCCATCAACATGAATGCTCGATATTTACGTATCATGCCGTCAATTGAGATTTATATAACAGACAGAGCGACCGGTTTGGTACACATTCGTATATGCCCAGAAAGAAGCCTTTAAGTGTTCGTGGTATCTCAGCTACTATTGCCAAGAACATGAGGTTAGGACGCACTCGTAGAATAAATTCAAAGCTACGATAACATTTTGTGTGGCGTGAATTTTGCGGCCAACAACTGCTCTCTTGTTTGCAATTCCTGCTGCACAATGTTGAGAGAGAAGCATAATGAACAGTTAATGCAACAACCGAGGAAGTTGACATTGTTCTGAATGTCCTCACGGGTAATTTTTGCAGGATTCCAGGTAGAGGGACAAAGGGTGTTTCCGTTCAAGACTCATCGCTGTGCTCGGAATAATGGCTATGCCATTTAGATAAATGCTTGATTCAGTAGTGAAGGAGCCGACGTCTTGCAGATAGACGTTACTTCAATGCGCAGTCTGCCCTTGAAACTTGCAAGATAGTTCCAATGTGAAATTATTGCATCCGAGAAAAAACTCTAGAAGCGGAAATATTCCACAGCGTCCGTACCAGCATTATTGTCAGTAGTGTAATCCATTTAAAAAATGACAAGTTAGTCGCTCACCATCATGGTACCTTCCTGTGAGTAATCCATTTGTTTCAGCAGAACTCTTCATAAATACCTGAAGCATTTTGCAATTCCTACAGACAGCCTTGGTTGACAAAGAAATTTGCAATGACAGAGAGTACAAAAGGTTGTCAATACAACTCGTTATTTTTAAGCATTGGAAATCAATGTGGTTGAATGCCAGATGTTCCTTATAATAAAGAAGGCTACACTGCATCGATACTTGGCAAAACCGAATGTCTTCTCGAAAATCCATCAATTAATTACCTCCTCTTGTGTTTTGTATTAAAATTAGTTGATAATGGCGATAGAGATAGGCTATTATGTGCACTTGGGTCCAAGATTCAGGATTCAGAAACGTATAAGTCAAGCAGCATTGCAGCCTACCGAATGACAGTTTGGATAGGCGTGCTGTTCGTTAAGCAGGATTAACAATGCCAGCTGAAATGGATGTTCAGAAACGGAAAACCGATTGCAAGCCTTTTGTTTATATTAAATTCTATTGGTTTGACTGAAGCGGTGCGGAAAGCATGTGATCAATGCATCATTATTCATTGTACTCCTCCAGAAAAATGCTAATTCCCAACCAAGGGGTTCAGTTGAAAGTGGGTTAAAGTATCAGTAAGTAATTTGTCGCCAAGTAGAGACATCAACGGATGGGATATTATCATGATATCAACAGCAGTAGAATTTTAGGTATTTGGCAGGCTTTGAATTTTCAAGCATGCTTTTCTGAGACTCCGCACTAGAGTGTGTTTTTTTTCTTTTTGTATGAAATCTCTCTCCCCTGATCAATCAGCAGCTAGAATTCATATTTTATGTTTCTGTAAAGCGCAAATATATAAGGGTTTGTGATTTTAAAACAAAACAAAAGAAATGAGGTGAATTGCACATGAAGATTCAAACTAATCACAATAATTTATTGCAGGACCTGTTGCCAATACAGAACAGAAAATGATTCTAAAACAGGAACCTGTGGAAATCCCCAATGACATGGCCATCAAACCATATGACCGTCGCTTAAAACAATCATGCAACAACTTAACTACATACGTTTTTCATGCAATTCCCGGTTCTCCGGGCACAATTCCAGTATTTATTACAACTTTCTACAACCCTGAACTACATATTTTGATAACCTTCCTGGCTCGCATTTCTTCTTATGATTTGATTTCAAACCGGATGATTGTCATGTTTTGTGTGATAACCTTGCAGTACTAAAATCAATGTTCATAATTTCAAGTGGAAAATTCACTTCTTGCTTAGTTTCCACACCTCCTACAAGATGTATTCTTACGTGTTGCCGGGAGTGCTGTATTTTGGGCGAGAAGTTAAACTGATATTCCACCTTTCTTTTCGAGTGAATGTTGAAGATCCTGCGACAACATTTCAAAGACTAGTACGGCAGTTTAGAAGTGACTATTTATCCCCCAGTAAACATCATAAACTGATTTTCTGCCCAACGTCAAATTGCACTGTGTGTGCATTTTCTGTTTACATGTTGACTGCTACCTTTACTACAAGATTATAATGCAAAGAAGAACAGAAGAATGCTAGGCTTGTATAATGGTTTGGGATGTTCAGTGGACAAAAATGCGTTCGATAGAGATATGGTTATTTCTGCCGCTGGGCTAAATGCCCTCTTTTTGTGCGGCTGTGCCACAATAATACATGTAATTTTCCTGATTGATTTTCAACGTTGAGTTCCTTTTTAGGGAGTTCCGCATTTCAGTGAAAAATTTGCATAGCCCCAACTGTGATGTATCAACAACAATTTACTGATTTTATTTTGTTATACCCGAGTGACACCTGAGACGTTATCTATGGCAATATCTGCTTCCGATATATATACATGTAAAAGTTACCGTAGTTTCCTGTTCATAGACTATAATGTCATAGAGTTGTACGACGCAGAAAATGCCTTAAACCCATCGAGACTGCACTGACAGTAATTGACATTAAATTCTCAATAAGCCAATTTTCCAGCGCTCGTCCCATATCCTTGAATGTTATGATATTTTAAGTGCTTATCCAAATATCTTTTAATGGTTCTCAGATTTCTGGCCTCTGCAACCTTCACAGGCAATGCATTGCAGATTCTGAACACCATCTTGAATGTTTTCTTTTGCAAATGCCCGCTGAATCTCCTGCCACTAACCCTAAAACAATGCACCATGTGATTGATCCCTCAACCAGGGGGACTCAGCTGCTTCCTATTCACCCTGTCCATACCCTCATAATTTTATGTCCACAATGATGTGGCCCCTCAAACTTCTCCGCCCGAAAGAAAACAATCCAAACCCATGCAGTATCGAATTATAGCTTAAATGTCCCATCCCAGGTAACAACCTGATGACTCTCCTTTGTACCAATACGAATGCAATTATATCCTTCTTATAGTGAGGTGACCACAATAGCAGGCAGTACTTCACCTATGGCTTAACCAACTTTCTGTAAAGCTCCAATACAACCTCCTTGCTCTTAAACTCGAAGACTCTACTGACCGAAGCAGGTATCCCATATGCCTTATTAACGGTCATATTATCCTGCGTTGTCGCCTTCAGAGATCTAGGAATAAGCACCCCAAGATCCCTCTGTTACTCTGATGTTCCTAGTATTTTGCCATTCATTACGTACTCAACGGTGTTGTTAATTCTCCCAACGTGTATGAACCCGCACTTACCAGGTTTTGAAACTATCAACCATTACTGAACCAACCTCACAACCGCATGTATATCTTCCTGTTACTTTTGACCTTTTTATTCCCTATTAACCACCCTATCAATAGTGGTGTCATCTGCAAACTTGCTTAACATTCCCCCACATCATGATCTATGTCTTTTATGTGTATGAAAATATGACGACATACATGCCGCTTTGTTTGACAGAGGAACCTTTCTCAGCTTTGAACGGATGTGCACACTATTCATAAATGCACCCCAAAGAACCTGTAATGCAGACAAATGTAATTTTCGCACTGTTTGTTCAGATTTAAGCTAAAGTGTTTCGCTAATCATGCATGATAAAATAATTATGCATCGCATCCAACTTGATCAGGGACGCAGCAGCAGCAGTGAAAAATCTCGGCAGAGAGTGTTGAAAGCGGACTGACTTTATATCGAAGCGTTCCTAGCTGTTGCTCGATAAACGATCCAGAGTGTGAAACAATTATTCTGCGAACTCGCGCTCAAATCCCACAAAGACTGTTGTCTGAATTTGACATCAATCAATAATAATCATTTAAAGTGGTAATTAGAAACGGATATTTGTTGAGGCGACCTCGAAACAAGGGATGGTCTGAAAAGCTGGCGTGGTTCATGTATCACCGTAATTAAGGAAGACTGCTTTCACCAGCTCACTCATTTCACATCAACACCAATGTAGCTGATTCTTAGTTTCCCTCTGTAACTGCCACAGAAATTGGCCTAGACACCCAAAGCGACATCATCAAGCCCACATAATCTAGCCACTTAAATCTGCATTCCTTACTCGTCGGGTCTTGTGCCGATATTGGAACAGTTATTCGACAAACTCGTCAAGTTGCACTTTTCTGTATTACGCTCAGCCAATCATACACTCAACCAAGGACGTAGAGTTCTCCCTCACCATGCCATTTCGTGCAATGTCCTAGAGAGCTCAATGACCATACAAAGTGGCACAGGAGGCAGCAGTAGACGTATAGGTGTTGTGAGAGATATTGGTCTCTCAGCATGACTTGGATAAGCACATGGAAGTCCCTGTTGATTACAACTGAGGGCGCTCCCTCAGCTGATGAATTTGTAACAATATATGTTGAACACGATCTGGAAGAATGACGGAGACTAGGAACAGCACATAATGTACAACTGCTAAGGCCAACACTGCCTTTCCTGCAGAATGGCTCTGGTGAACAATGGTGTATTTAGGAAACGGAGAAATCAAGGACATATTTTCCAGAATGAAACTGCAACACCTGATGATTGGAGCATATGTTCGACCCTGTGAAAATCAATCTGCCTGACTGAAATGCACTTTCCAACACCAACATTGATAGAGATCATCATTGCCTATCCTGGTGGAAACGATTATCTGTTTTCACACTGGAGAGTCTTATAGCCATGTTGTGATTAATTGTGACTGATTTTAATCAGGCTAACCGCCCAAAACTGGACATGCATGAGGAGGTTCAAATGCTGCAAACTGGTGTTGAACCAACCCGCATTATTTAATGTTGTGATGCAATATCGCTCAAGTTGCACTACGAACAAGTCAAAAGATCAATACTGGTCCAATAAGGAGCTGAATTCAAATAGGGGACACGGTGGATTCTGAACAACAGAATGTGACAGACAGTGAAATGTGATCATATAAATTATAAGTTCATATGATATAGGAGCAGAATTAAGCCATTCCCCTTATTGAGTCTGCTCCAACATTCAATCATGGCTGATATTCTCCTCATCCCCATTTTCCTGCCTTCTCCCCATAAGCGTGCAACCCATTACCAATTAAAAATCTGTCTAACTCCTCCATAAATTTACTCACTGTCCCAACATCCACCACACTTTGGGGTAGCGAATTCCATAGATTAACAACCCTTTGCAAGAGCTGGTTTCTCCTCAAATCTGTTTTAAAATTGCTTCCACTTATTCTACGACAATGGCCTCTGGTCTTGGAATGCCCACAGGAGGAAGCATCCGCTCCACGTCAACCTTATCCATACCGTTTATCATCTTATATTCCTCAATTTGATCTCCCCTCATTCTTCTAAATTCCGGAGAGTATAGGCTTAAGCTGTTCCATCTCGCTTCATACGAGAGATGGAATCAATCTAGTGAACCTCTTCTGAACTGCCTCCAATGCGACGACATCTCTCCTCAAATAAGTGGACTAAAAACTGTGCACAATTCTCCTGGTGCTCTCTCACGACTGCCTTGTATAGTTGCAACAATACTTCCTTACCTTTATTTCGATTCCTTTAGCTATAGATGCCAACATTGCATTCACTTTTTTTATTATCTGCTGTACCTGCACGCGGGTTTCCTGTGACTCATGAACGAGCACACCCTGAAATCTCTGCACAGGAGCACCACGAAATCACTCCCCATTTAGTTAGTAAGTTGCCGTCCCACTTTTTTCAACCGAAATGATGACCTCACACTTATGCACATTAAACTCCATCTGCTACATTTTGGCGCATTCTCGTAATCTATCTACATCCATTTGTAGGATTCTCCTTTCCTCATTGCAACTTACTGTCTCGCCTATTTTAGTGCAATCTGCAAACTTGGCTATAGAGCCTTCTATCTCTGTGTCCAAATCATTAATATATGTTGTAAATTGCTGGGGCCCAAGGACCGAACCCTTACACACCACATTAGTTACTTTGTTGCCTTCCAGAGGAAAAAACATTTATCCGGTCTATTCTGTCGTCTGTCCATCATGTGGAGATGCCAGCGTCGGACTGGGGTAAACACAGTAAGAGTTTTAACAACACCAGGTTAAAGTCCAACAGGTTTATTTGATAGCAAATGCCATTAGCTTTCGGAGCCCTGCTCTTTCGTCAGATGGAGCGAATATCTGCTCAAAAACAAGGCACACAGAGACACAAAATCAAGTTCCAGAATACTGATTAGACTGCGAATCTTCACAGCTAATCAAGTCTTAAAGATACAGACAATGTGAATGGAGGGAGCATTAGGCACCTGTTAAAGAAATGTGTATTCTCTCCAGACAGGAAAGCCTGTGAGGTTCTGCAAGTCCAGGAGGCAAGCTGTGGGGGTTACCGATAGTGTGACATGAACCCAAGAACCCGGTTTAGGCCGTCCGCACGTGTGCGGAACTTGGCTATCAGTTTCTGCTCAGCGACTCTGCGCTGTCGTCTGTCGTGAAGGCCGCCTTGGAGAACACGTACCCGAAGATCAGAGACCGAATGCCCGTGACCACTGAAGTGCTCCACCACAGGAAGAGAACAGTCTTGCCTGGTGATTGTCGAGCGGTGTTCATTCATCCGTTGTCGTAGCGATGCATGGTTTCCCCAATGTACCATGCCTCAGGACATCTTTTCCTGCTTCGTATCAGGTAGACAACGTTGGCGGAGTTGCAAGAGGAGGTACTGTGTACCTGGTAGATGGTGTTCTCAAGTGAGATGATGGTATCCGTGTCGATGATCCGGCACGTCTTGCAGAGGTTGCTGTGGTCGGGTTGTGTGGTGTCGTGGTCACTGTTCTCCTGAAGGCTGGGTAGTTTACTGCGGACAGTGGTCTGTTTGAGGTTGTGCGGTCGTTTGAAGGCAATAAGTGGGGGTGTGGGGATTTCCCTGGCGAGATGTTCGTCTTCATCAATGACAAATTGAAGGCTCCGGAGGAGATGCCGTAGCTTCTCCGCTCCGTGGACGTACTGGACGACGAAGGGTACTCTGTCCACCGTGTCCCGTGTTTGTCTTCTGAGGAGGTCGGTGTGGCTTTTCGCTGTGGCGCGTCGGAACTATCGATCGATGAGTCGAGCGCCATATCCTGTTCTTATGAGGGCAGATTTCGGTGTCTGCAGGTGTCTGTTGCGATCCTCCTCATCCGAGCAGATCCTGTGTATATGGAGGGCTTGTCTGTAGGGGATGGCTTATTTAACGTGTTTAGCGTGGAAGCTGGAGAAGTGGAGCACCGTGCGGTTATCCGTGGGCTTGCGGTACAGTGAGCTGCTGAGGTGACCGTCCTTAATGGAGATGCGTGTGTCCAAGAATGCAACCGATTCCGGATTTTGCCAAGAAAGTCAAGCCCTTCGTATACACAGGATCTGCTCGGATGAGGAGGATCGCAACAGACACCTCCAGACGCTGAAAGATGCCCCCATAAGAACAGGATATGGCGCTCGACTCATCGATCGACAGTTCCGACACGCCACAGCGAAAAAACGTACCGACCTCCTCAGAAGACAAACATGGGACATGGTCGACAGAGTACCCTCGTCGTCCAGTACTTCCCCGGAGCGGAGAACCTACGGCATCTCCTCCGGAGCCTTCAGCGTGTCATTGATGAAGACGAACATCTCGCCAAGGCCATCCCCACACCCCCACTTCTTGCCTTCAACCAACCGCACAACCTCAAACAGTCCATTGTCCGAAGCAAACTACCCAGCCTTCAGGAGAACAGTGACCACGACACCACACAACCCTGCCACAGCAACCTCTGCAAGACATGCCGGATCATCGACACGGATGCCATCATCTCACGTGTGCCAGGTGCATGGTCCCTACTCTTGCAACTCGGCCAATGTTGTCTACCTGATACGAAGCAGGAAAGGATGTCCCGAGGTATGGTACATTGGGGAAACCATGCAGACGCTACGACAACGGATGAATGAACACCACTCGACAATCACCAGGCAAGACTGTTCTCTTCCTGTGGGGGAGCACTTCAGCGGTCACCGGCATTCGGTCTCTGATCTTCAGGTGAGCGTTCTCCAAGGCGGCCTTCACGACACACGACAGTGCAGAGTCGCTGAGCAGAAACTGATAGCCAAGTTCTGCACACGTGAGGACGGCCTAAACCGGGATCTTGGATTCATGTCACACTCTCGGTAACCCCCACAGCTTGCCTCCTGGACTTGCAGAATCTCACTGGCTGTCCTGTCTGAAGACAATACACATTTCTTTAACCTGTGCCTAATGCTCCCTCCACTCACACTGTCTGAGTCTTTAAGGCTTGATTAGCTGTAACGATTCGCAGTCTAATCAGTATTCTGTAACTTGATTTTGTGTCTCTGTGTGCCTTGTTTGTGAGCAGACATTCACTCCATCTGACGAAGGAGCAGGGCTCCGAAAGGTAATGGCATTTGCTATCAAATAAACCTGTTAGAAGTTAACCTGGTGTTGTTAAAACTCTTACTGTGTTCTGTCCATCAGCCAGTCACCTATCCCAAGCTAAAACATTACCCCTAATCCCACGTGATCTAATCTTGTAAATTAACCTTTTGCGCGGCACCTTATCAAACGTCTTCCAGAAGTCCAGATATGTTACATTTAAAGGATCCCCATTACCACTTTGCTTGTTACATCTTCGAAGAATTCTGGCAAACTAGTCAAACATGATTTGCCCTTTAGAAAGCCATGCTGACTCTGATGGATAGCATTTTGATTTTCCGAATGTCCTTACATTTCTTCCTTGATATTGATTCTAACACTTTCCCAACAACAGTTATTAAACTAACTGGTCTGTTCATTCCCACGTGTTGTCTCCCTCTCATTTTGAATACAGGCGTTACAATAGCATTTTACCAACCAACTGGAACCTTTCCCATACCCAGTGCATTTTGGAATATTATAACCAATTGATCCACTATCGTCCCGCCACCACTTCCTTTAATACACTAGGATGTCGGCCATCAGGGCCGGGGGACTTGTCTGCCCTCAATCCCAATAGTTTGCGTAGTACCTTTCTGATGTTGATGTTGATGGTTCTCAGTTCTACACTTTCTATTACCTCTGCCTTGCCCGTTCCTATAATGATGGTGCTAGTGTCTGCTACCGTGAAAACTGAGGCAAGGTATTGATTTAGCATTTCTGCCATTTCAGTGTTCTCCACTATTAACTCTCTGGTTTTATCTTTCAAGGGATCATCATTCACCTTTGTGACTCTCGTCCCTTTTATATACTTATAGAATCTTTCACTATCTTTTTCGATATTTTGCACTAGTTTTCTTTCATACTTTACCTTAGCTCTTTTTATTATTTTTTTAGTATCTCTTCCTTTATGCTTGAAAGTACCCCAATCTTCCAGCCTGCCACTGGCCTTTGCAATATGATATACTTTAGCTTTTGACTTAATATTGTCCTTGACCTTATTGTTTATCCAGGAATGTTTTATTACCGCCTTCCCCCATCCCCACTCCCTCACCCATACCCTCCACCCGCCCCCCTCCCCACTACCCCCTCCCCCCGCCCCCACCCCGGCTACGCCTTACCATCTTTCTTACTCAATGGGATTCATAACTAATGGACTGCAATAAAATGTGCTGTCACGTGTGGTGAATTCTCGTGGATAATAACTAACTGGAGGAGGAGTTCTCACGGAGAAGCACATTTGCAATGATTGGGAGCTCAGGGCGTCTGTGCAAATGGTAAGAGGGAAGAGTTTGCGTCAATTGTCTGTCTGATGTATAAATTAATCCTATCCCCGAAGTACACGATTACTGACGTCAGTCTTCAGTCGATTCGATTCACATCACCTGACATCAAGAAACAATCGATTGCATTTGATACAGCAAAGGTCCGAAAAGCGCCCTCATTCTAGTAATGAAGAACTACACCCCAATTTCGTCGCACCCATAGCCAAGTCATTGCCGTACAGCCACAACATTGACATTTATGTAGCTATGTGGAAAAATTCCTGTCGACACAAACAATTGTGTCCCCTTTCTGCTCCATTAATCTCTACGTAAATATCAGCAAAGTGTATGTTTTGTCTGCAATGCTGTTAAGCGGCACTAAAATGTACGTATTCCGTTAACAGATGCTGGTAATAGGTTTCACGAGGGCCATTCATCTTTAAGAACCATTATGGTTTTGGTCTAAATATTAAACAAATCTGCATCAAGACAGCATGTGACGTCATGCGTCATTAAGGAGCCCTAGCAAAAGTAACATCAAACAGAATCAGTAGGATAGATCCACAATGCTTGGAATCATAGACGGCATAATAATAGAAGTGTCATGGTTCCCTGAGGATGAACATTGAAGCCCCATGACGTCGCTAGACAGTGATGCCCTTGGCCTAACCACCATCAGCTATTTCTTCAATGACGTCCAGTTCTGCATTCGATCAGACGTTTACATGTTCGCTAATGAGTGACATGTTCAGCCCCTCTTTCATAACTCCGCGAATTTGGCATGAATACACGTCCACAAGTATCAAATCATGGACAACGTTTGGACTTACACTAATAAGTAATAAGTAAGGTTCCTTCCACAAATTTGGTTGATAAGGTCGATCTACATTACAACTTCATGATGAATTTCAACGAATTTCCCTACATTCCCCACCATAAACATTTCGTTCGCCAGATACTTATATAGGCCAGCCTACAAACAATGGCTAAACGTGCAGGACAGGAGTTGGGATGCATATGACGAATCAATCAATTAATTAATTCACCTTGCGTGTCTTTATCCCAAAGAAAAACTTCAGGAGTATTCTGGAACAAACTCTCCTTATCTTGATATGTGCATGTCTGACGATACTCAAATAACTTTACACCCTCCAGAACAAATGAGATGTTAGTTCATTATCCCTTCCATTCCCGTGGATGTTCACTCTCGACACAATTGAAGTACAGTGGTAGCAGTGTGCATTGTTTGCAAAATTCATTTACCAAACATCTTTCGAAAGCTCATTGCAAACCAACGACATATACCACCTTGAATTACAAGGTAGCATGGCAGACCGACCATTCGCACAACCACCATGTTCATCCAAAAGTTAGTCAGCGCATGCATTTCTGTGATTTGCATCTCGAATCGCACTTTTTTCCCCTCCCTTGGACCACTCTAAATGGCATAATTGTGTTGGTGCACAACATTTGTGAAGGTGAGTGGAGTTAGCAACAATTTGCGATAGTCTTGGAGCCAAGAAAATAAAATTGGTTTATTTTAGGATTGTATGGTCCGATGAGCTCGGGACGAAGTTACATTGTCATTGTTCCAAGGTAGCAATCCCTGAATAACCTCCAGCATTGGTCGCTTTCAATATAAAAGGAGATGGGAAAAGTCAATGCATGGTTTCAATCATGGTGCACAAAGGAGGCCTTGCGATCTTTAGACTATTGGCCAATTTCTGCAGTCAGGGGCATCTCTACAAAAGTAACAGTTTGCACCTCAACAAAACTGAGACTAATAACTCCGA
Organism: Mustelus asterias; assembly: GCF_964213995.1. NCBI lineage: Eukaryota > Metazoa > Chordata > Chondrichthyes > Carcharhiniformes > Triakidae > Mustelus > Mustelus asterias. Next base: position 13,996,678 of record NC_135820.1, read on the forward strand.
AGGGATATTCACTCGTACGCCTGGTAAGAGTTTATAGTAAGTTAGCCGGAGGAAGCCCATCTGCAAATGCAAATATAAACGAGGAAAAACATTCCTACAATCCGTACTAGAACAAAGGCTATTGCTATATTAGATCGGCTCAGGCGAAAGAGTGAATGCACGGTATATAAGGAGAGGTTAGGAATGCATGTATACAAACACATAATGCCGTGAAAAATATCGGCGATCTGTAAGAATATGATGTGGCAGCGGCAATGTAGGTAAGGCACAATTCGTCTTTAATAGGATCTTAATTTATTTGTTAGAAGCTAATCCAAAAAGATTGAACAGGGGTCAAATCATATTCCCCACGACGATATGTGCATTCAATTCTCCAGTGTTATTCAACACTTTGTGTGTTGGTATGCATGCATTTTAAAAAGATCCTTATATTAATTTTAGTGTTTTGAATCCGTTACTCGTTGGTACAGTTCTACTGTCTTCAATATTATGACAATATGAGGAGGGATGAGAGTACTGATTTGAGAAGAGGTTGTTGCGCTGGAATAAAGCATACCTTCCATGAGGGGCAGACATATAATTATTTTATTCAGAGCACAACAGCTAAAATAAGATGCGATTGCACCTGACGCATGGCGAAAGGTAGCAGAAAATATCCATAGGGGAATTTCAGAAATCACAAGCAAATTAAATGTAAATATTAATGGAATTTAGTTACCGTAAGAATTTCTTGGAACGCGGTCGAGAGAAACATTAGCGTCGTGGAGGAAAATTTAAATTATGCTGAGAAGAACTTTCTCGACTTGTGTCTTCTGAGTCCAACCAGAAACGCGACATTGCTGGACCAGTGTTGAGCGATGAAGCAGGGCAAGTGGACCGAGTTACTGCGTGTGAATGTTTGGTTATAAAGTATCATCGTATCATAAGGCTTTAATTCGTGACGGAAAATAACAATGATAAAACTAAAGAAGAGATTTAAAACTATAAGAGCACTGTGTTTAGTGAGCTACAAGTGGACCTCACAAGAGTAAAACAGAGACAAATATAGATCGGAAAATCTATTAAAGAGGAATTGCCTTCGGAGAGGAATTACTTCAGGGAGAGTTTGGATAGATCCCTGCACGATCGTAAGTTTTGAAACACAAATCCAGAATCAATAATTGGCGAGGGAGATAGAAACATAGAAACATAGAAAATAGGAGATAGAGGAGACCATTCTCTAACCCGATCGAATTGTGCACATATGCATGAAGTCCCTCTGCTCCAAGAACAATTTACCCTGTGTGTTATATCTTTTCTCCGTGCTCTTCCCATCAAACTCAGTCGTTTCACACGTTGTTGCATTGAATCTCATCTACCAATACACCAAAATTATTATTTCAGTTCAAATAAATCAGACCATTCCCCTCATAGTTCCCAAGGCTGCCCTGATTCTCATTGTCCGAAACATTTGAAATTGTATCCTGTGCACCAAAGTCTAAGTAATGAACATATTTCACAAATATCATACATCATCACACTCCGGGTGACAGGCTTGCGAGAAAAAATTCTGGTGGAAAAAACAACACGGTATGTAACGTTTAGAATTAATTAAGGAGAACAGGAACACGTTTGCAAAAAATGTTTCCCGCGAATCAAAGGAAATCATTGGATGAAGTCGTAGAAAATGTAAATGAACAGAAGTTGAACTTATTGATTTTAAGAAAAGTGTTTAGCAAAGTGCATCAAAAATGCGGTGTAAGAAAATTAAGGATCATGGATTTGGAAGGTCAGTGTCAGCTTAAAACGAAAAACAAGCCCTTAAAGAGAGAATGCAAGGAACCGTAATTAATGATTAGCTTGTTCACGTATGAGGATTATTCATGTATCTGTTCGTATTGTTGACAGTTTGTGTTTGATCGTGATTTAGTGTGCGCATGAGTATGTGTGCATGCATGCATGCGCGTGCGCACAGGTGTACTTGTGATTTGCATATTGGAATACAGATTTTAAAAGCTGCCTAAGTGTCCTGAAAATACCAATCTACATGACGTGATCTGTTAGCCGAACTGACGGCTGAAGTATAGCATAGAATTTCAAATCAAGCAATTTGGCACACGTGATTGAACGGGCAATATACATGAATGGAAAAGTCCTAAAATCTGTGCATTGAGAGACTAAGTTGATGATATATATTCAGAGATCTTTGAAGCCGCAGCTATTATTGTGAGAGCAGTCAGCAAATCATGTTGGCGATTTAGCTGCACAGGAATTGACCGCCAAAGCTAGAAATTTATGTTGAAACTTTCTGCACAGAATTCGCCCAGAATTAAACGACTGGATCCAGACTTGGTCACTTTGGAAATGCACGAATGCTCCTCTGAAGAGACTTTTGATATTTTCCTAACAAAATTTGCTGCATCATATTTATCAATGCTGAACTTCAATCATCTCGCTCTGCCAAATCTGCGAGTTTATTTAACATCCTCCAGGAATTGCTGGCCACATTACACGGATTGACTATCCATGTATTTACATATAATCTTTTCATTTGCAAACTCCAAGCAGTTATTGAAAATTGTCAACACCTGTATTTCAAGCACTGAACCTGGTGGAGTACCTCTCCCCCATCTGGTCGTCTGAACAGCTAATTCCTGCCGCATTCTCTCTGCCTTGAAGCCAATTAGCAATTTGCATTGCCTTTTTGTTCGTAAACCCACTTGGTCAGAACTTCGCCCACATAAATAAACGTTGTTTGAAAATACTTTTCTTTAAACACTCATTGTCAAAGAGGTTTTGGATAATATGGATCATCTTCCATTCATTGGGACCGCCAGAGGAATCAACGAGTTATCGAATTCCTCCAGTGCAGAAGGAAATCATGTATCCCATCGGGTCCACACTGTCCCTCCAACAGAGTATCCAACCAAGGTCCCCCCGCCTTATCCTCGTTACCCACGTATGTACCCCACTAATCACCCGAATCTATGCATCTTGGACACGAAGGGCCAATTTAGCATGACCAATGGACCGAACCTGCACATCTTTGGACTTTGGGCAGAAATCAGGGCACCCGAAGGACACCAAGCAGACACGGAGAGAAAGTGCAAACTCCAGACAGTCAGTCACTCTAGGACGGAACTAAACCGCTGTAAGGAAGCAATTCCATCTGCTGTGGAATTGTTACGAGTGTGAAGAGCGTTTGAAGATCAGGACCTCAGACCCAGCAGATGGCTCCTGATCCACAGAGCAGTAGTGGTACACATGCCTTTCTGTCGGGCTCAGATATATCTGTAAAGCACAGAAAGCACCCAAATCCCTGGAGATATAGCACCAGCGCATTCCCACCAAGGTCGTGCATATCGATTGACAGAATAGGCGCACCCATTCCGGTTTCTCACTCAAGCCAGCATGCCCAGCACTGCGGCATTGACCATGCTCAATCAGATCTGCTGGACATGACAAATCGTCTTCATGCCTCACACAGGACTGTCACAAATGGTACCCGTCCCAGAGTTTTTGGAGGGCAAACGAGCTGAAAGAAGGTAGCGGAAAAACTTCAAGGACACATTCAACTTCCCTTGAAATAGTGCAACATCACAACAAACACCCGTGAATTCCAGTTCCAAGAACATCTATGGTGAAGATAAAGCATGATGTGGAGATGCCGGCGTTGGACTGGGGTAAGCACAGTAAGAAGTCTCACAACACCAGGTTAAAGTCCAACAGGTTTATTTGGTAGCAAATACCATATGCTTTCGGAGCAATGCTCCTTCGTCAGATGGAGTGGTCTCTGTTCTCAAACAGGGCACAGACACAGAAATCAAATTACAGAATACTGATTAGAATGCAAATCTCTACAGCCTCGACACTCTACACCAGCATCCCCCACGATGATGGCATTGCTGCAACGGCCTCAGTACTCAATGCCGTCAACTGCCAGTTTCCAGATGCAATTTTACAACTCATCCGCTTCATCCTGGATCACAATATCTTCACCTTCAACAACCAGTTCTTCATCCAGACACACGGAACAGCCATGGGGACAAAATTCGCACCTCAATATGCCAACATCTTCATGCACAGGTTCGAACAAGACTTCTTCACCGCACAGGACCTTCAACCGATGCTATACACTAGATACATCGATGACATTTTCTTCCTTTGGAGTCGTGGTGAGCAATCACTGAAACAGCTATATGATGACATCAACAAGTTCCATCCCACCATCAGACTCACCATGGACTACTCTCCGGAATCGGTTGCATTCTTGGACACACGCATCTCCATTAAGGGCGGTCACCTCAGCACCTCACTGTACCGCGAGCCCATGGATAACCTCATGATGCTCCACTTCTCCAGCTTCCACCCAAAACACGTAAAAGAAGCCATCCCCTACGGACAAGCCCTCCGAATACACAGGATCTGCAAGGATGAGGAGGATCGCAACAGGTACCTCCAGACGCTGAAAGATGCCCTCATAAGAACAGGATATGGCGCTCGACTCATCGATCAACAGTTCCGACGCGCCACAGCGAAAAACCACACCGACCTCCTCAGAAGACAAACACGGGACACGGCGGACAGAGTACCCTTCGTCGTCCAGTACTTCCCCGGAGCGGAGATGCTACGGCATCTCCTCCGGAGCCTTCAACATGTCATTGATGAAGACGAACATCTCGCCAAGGCCATCCCCACACCCCCACTTCTTGCCTTCAAACAACCACGCAACCTCAAACAGACCATTGTCCGCAGCAAACTACCCAGCCTTCAGGAGAACAGTGACCACGGCACCACACAACCCTGCCACAGCAACCTCTGCAAGACGTGCCGGATCATCAACACGGATGCCATCATCTCACGTGAGAACACCATCTATCAGGTACACGGCACCTACTCTTGCAACTCGGCCAACGTTGTCTACCTGATACGCTGCAAGAAAGGATGTCCCGAGGCATGGTACATTGGGGAAACCATGCAGACGCTACGACAACGGATGAATGAACACCGCTCGACGATCACCAGGCAAGACTGTTCTCTTCCTGTGGGGGAGCACTTCAGCAGTCACGGGCATTCAGCCTTGGATCTTCAGGTAAGCGTTCTCCAAGGCGGCCTTCACGACACACGACAGCGCAGAGTCACTAAGCAGAAACTGATAGCCAAGTTCCGCACACATGAGGACGGTCAAAACCGGGATGTTGGATTTATGTCACATTATCAGTAACCCCCACAGCTTGCCTCCTGGACTTGCACAATTTCACAAGCTGTACTGTCTGGAGACAATACACATCTCTTTAACCTGTGTTGAATGCTCCCTCCACCCACATTGTCTGTACATTTAAGACCTGGCTGGCTGTAGAAATTTGCATTCTAATCAGTATTCTGTAATTTGATTTCTGTGTCTGTGCCCTGTTTGAGAACAGAGACCACTCCATCTGACGAAGGAGCATTGCTCCGAAAGCTTATGGTATTTGTTACCAAATAAACCTGTTGGACTTTAACCTGGTGTTGTGAGACTTCTTACGAAGATAAAGCAACCAGAAACAAACCGAGTACTTCATGTTTCATTGGCGAGAACAACGTGATGCTACAGCGCCTAATGAAATGCGTGCCTGCAGGAACCCCACGTACCTTTTCCTACGACTATTGGCCCATTTGTGACAGAGATGGTAGACCACGTGCTTGACTCCTCCTTCACCTGAGAATTCGTTTTCATTGCGGAAGAAAGTCATTCGCGACTTCGAGAGACTGTCTAAGGGAAGAAAAATCATAGCCGAGTCTCTCTGAAGCAGCATTCAATATGCACGTTTTATTAAAATGTTCACATTGTTCATTCCAGCCGGAACATCTCTATTTTAATAGCTTGCAATAAGAACATAAGAACATAAGAAATAGGAGTAGGAGTAGCCCATCTAGCCCCTCGAGCCTGCCCCGCCATTCAATAAAATCATGGCTGATCTGAAGTGGATTAGTTCCACTTACCCGGCTGATCCCTATAACCCCTCATTCCCTGACCGATCAGGAATCCATCTATCCGTGATTTAAACATATTCAACGAGGTAGCCTCCACCACTTCAGTGGGCAGAGAATTCCAGAGATTCACCACCCTCTGGGAGAAGAAGTTCCTCCTCAACTCTGTCCTAAACTGACCCCCCTTTATTTTGAGGCTTTGCCCTCTAGTTCTAGCTTGCTTTCTAAGTGGAAAGAATCTCTCCACCTCTACCCTATCCAGCCCCTTCATTATCTTATAGGTCTCTATAAGATCCCCACTCAGCCTTCTAAATTCCTACGAGTACAAACCCAATCTGCTCAGTCTCTCCTCATAATCAACACCCCTCATCTCTGGTATCAACCTGGTGATCCTTCTCTGCACTCCCTCCAAGGTCAATATATCCTTCCGCAAATAAGGGGACCAATACTGCACACAGCATTCCAGCTGCGGCCTCACCAATGCCCTGTACAGATGCAGCAAGACATCTCTGCTTTTATATTCTATACCCCTTGCGATATAGGCCAACATCCCATTTGCCTTCTTGATCACCTGTTGCACCTGCAGACTGGGTTTTTGCGTCTCATGCACAAGGATCCCCAGGTCCCTTTGCACAGTAGCATGTTGTAATTTTTTTTCCATTTAGATAATAATCCAATTTGCTATTATTTCCGCCGAAGTGAATAACCTCGCATTTGTCAACGTTATACTCCATCTGCCAGATCCTCGCCCACTCACTCAGCCTGTCCAAATCACTCTGCAGACCTTCTACGCCCTCCACACGATTCACTTTTCCACTTATCTTTGTGTCGTCTGCAAACTTTGTTACCCTACACTCAGTCCACTCATCCAGATCGTCTATATAAATGATAAATAGTTGAGGCCCCAGTACCGATCCCTGCGGCATGCCACTAGTTACCATCTGCCAACCAGAAAAGCACCCATTTATTCCGACTCTCTGCTTCCTTTCGGATAGCCAATCCCCAATCCACCCTCAGACCCTACCCCCAACTCCGTGTGACCCAATCTTCTTCAGCAACCTTTTGTGAGGCACCGTACCAACCACCTTTTGGAAATCCAAAAACACCGCATCCACCGGTTCCCGTCCGTCAACCGCACTAGTCACATCTTCATAAAAATCCAACAAGTTCATCAAACACGACTTTCCCCTCATGAATCCAGGCTGTGTCTGCTTAATCGAACCATTCTTATCCAGATGGCCTGCTATTTCTTCTTTAATGATGGATTCCAGCATGTTCCCAACTACAGACATTAAGCTAACCAGCCTGTAGTTACCCGCCTTTTGTCTATTTCCTTTTTTAAACAGCGGCATAACATTAGCCATTCTCATTGTTCCACTGGAGCAAGCAGAGAGGGAGTGATTTGTGGCAGGAGTGCTGGTGAGAGATTTATTTATTTATTTATCTATTTAGTCACTTAGTGTGTGTTTTTTGGCCTTTATTTTTGTAGTAGTATTTTTCTTAATTTTAATCTGAAAACCGGAAGTGGGCTGCTAAGGAGTCTGGTAAGGGTTTTTTAAGCGTGCGAAGTATAAAAGGTAGGCTGCAGTACACAGCGGGCAGCGTCGGGAGCGGGCAGTGGAGTGTGTGGGAAGCAGAGTGTGAGCTATAAGGGCTTTGGCTCACAGGGCTTCGGGGGACAGGACGAGCAGGGGTGAGTTTTTTCATTCTTGTTTACTTTTCTCTGTGTGTCTTGGTATAAAGGGGCAAATATAAGTGTGAAGCCAGTGTGTTGTTCCCAGTGTAGGACGTGGGAGGTCCTGGAGGCGCCTGGCCTCCCGGACATCCACATCTGTGAGGGGTGTGTCGAGCTGCGGTTCCTGAGGGGCCGTGTTAAGGAGCTGGAAGTGCAGCTCGAGGAACTTAGGCTGTTAAGGGAGAATGAGGAGGTGATAGACAAGGGCAATCATGAGGTAGTCACACCAGGGCCACGGGTGGAGGTCAAGTGGGTGATGGCCAGGAAGGGTGAAGCTCGGGTGATTGAGAGCACCCCAGTGGATGTGCCCCTACACAACAAGTACTCCTGCCTGAGTACTGCTGGGGGAGACAGCCTGCCTCGGGGAAGCAGCAGTGTTCGTGTCTCCGGAGTGGAGTCCGGCCCTGGAACTCAGAGGGCTAAGGAAAAGGGGAGGAAGGCAGTATTAATCGGGGACTCGACAGTAACGGGGTCGGACAGGCGTTTTTGCGGAGGCAGGCGGGAGTCTCGGATGGTGGTCTGCCTCTCTGGGGCCGGGATCCAGGATGCCGCTGGTCGACTCCCGGAAATCCTGAGGGGGGAGGGAGAGGAGCCAGAGGTTGCGGTACATAAGGTACCAGTGATGTGGGAAGGAAGGGGGAGGGGGTCATGAAAAGAAAGTATAGGGAATTAGGGAGACAGCTGAGAAGGAGGAAAGCAAAGGTAGTAATCTCAGGATTGCTGCCTGTGCCTCGGGAGGGTGAGGGCAGGAATGGAGTGAGGTGGAGGATGAATGTATGGCTGAGGGACTGGTGCAGGGGGCAGGGATTCAGGTTCCTGGACCATTGGGACCTCTTTAGGGGTAGGTGTGACCTGTACACACAAAACGGGTGGCACTTGAATCCCAGGGGGACCAATATCCTGGCGGGAAGGTTGGCTAAGGCTACTGGGGAGAGTTTAAACTAGATAGGTTGGGGGGAGGGGTTCGAGACGAGGTGACTGGGAGCGAGGAACTTAGTTCGCAAACAGAGAAGGGTTATAGACGGTGCAAGAGGGAGGATGGATTGGGGATAGAGAAGGGGAGAGCTCAGACCAAAGGAATGAGATGTGTTTACTTTAATGCCAGGAGTATAGTGAATAAAGGGGGTGAGCTCAGAGCGTGGATCGATGCCTGGATGAGTACATGAGACTTAATAGGATGGAGGGTTATAGGTAGGCCTAAAAGGAAAGGATATGTTCGGCACAACTTGTGGGGCCGAAGGGCCTGTTTTGTGCTGTAGTTTTCTATGTTTCTATGTTTCTATGTTTTCCAATCCGCCGGCACTACCCCAGAATCCAACGAATTTTGATAAATAACCACTAACGCATTCGCTCTTACCTCTGACATTTCTTTCAGTACCCTGGGATGCATTCCATCCGGGCCCGGGGACTTGCCCACCTTCAGTCCCGTTAGTCTACCAAGCACTGCCTCCCTGGTAACATTAATTGTATTGAGTACATCTCCTCCTACCAACCCTCTAGTGTTAATATTCGGTAAACTATTTGTGTCTTCCACCGTGAAGACCGACAAAAAAAACGTATTTAAAGTTTCAGCCATTTCCTCATTTCCCACTATTAAATCCCCCCCTCGTCCTCCAAGGGTCCAACATTCACTCTTGCCACTCTATTACTTTTTATATATTTGTAAAAACTTTTACTATCATTTTTTATATTTAGAGATAGCCTAGCTTCATAACGAATCTTTCCTTTCTTTATCGCTTTCTTAGTCGTTCTTTGTTGTTTCTTAAAGTTTTCCCTGTCTTCCGATTCTCCACTATTTTTGGCCACTCTGTACGCATCGGTCTTTAATTTAATACTCTCCTTAATTTCCTTCGTTATCCACGGCTGGTTATCCCTTTTCTTACAGTCCTTCTTTATCACCGGAATATATTGTTGCTAAGTACTGAAAAGGATCTCCTTAAAATTCCTCACTGTTCCTCAGATGTCCTACCTTCCAGTCTGCTCTCCCAGTCCACCTTAGCCAATTCAGCCCTCATCTTATCGTTCTTCCCTCTGTTCAAACAGAGGACACTGGTATGTGACCCTACTTTCTCCTCTTCCATTTGTATCAGAAATTCGACCATATTGTGATCACTTGACCCAAGAGGGTCCTTCACAACCACATCCTTAATTCTCCCTACCTCGTTGCACATTACCAGATCTAAGATAACTCGTTCCCTCGTCGGTTCTGTAACACACTGTTCAAGGTAACTATCCCGACAGCATTCGAAGAACTCTTCCTCCATCCAACCCCTTCCAACTTGAGTCAGCCAATCAATATGCAGGTTGAAGTCCCCCATGATTATTGCCGTTCCGTTTTCTCACACATCCATTATTTGCTTGTTTATAGCCCTCCCCACCTCAACATTGTTATTTGGGGGCCTCTAGACCACGCCTACTAATGTCTTTCTCCCCCTCCTATTCCTTATCTCTATCCATAACGATTCCACGTTTTGTTCCTTAGAGCCTATGTCATCCCTCACAACTACCCTGATGTTATCTTTTATTAACAGAGCTACCCCACCACCTTTTCCTTCCTGTCTATTCTTCCTAAATGCCTGATGCCCCTGGATATTCATCTCCCAGTCCTGGTCTCCCTGCAGCCACGTTTCTGTAATGGCCACTAGATCATACCCATTTGTGCTGGTTTGCACCATCAACTCATTAACTTTGTTCCGAATGCTTCGTGCATTCAGGCAAAGTGTCTTTATTCCAGCTTTTATCTGGACCCGATTTGATGAAACGCTATCAACCTCTCCCTCAGCCTCTACTCCTTTAACTACTTGAATGCCCTCATTCACATGCGCTCGCTCCCTCTCCTCTACCATTGATTTCGTAATTCCTCTTACCTCTGCACCCCCCCCCCCCCCGATAAATTAGTTTAAAGCCCTATCTACAGTCCTAGTGATACGATTCGCTGGGACTCGGGTCCCAGCACGGTTCAAACGGAGACCATCCCATCTGTACAGGTCTCATGTGCCCAAATACTGGTGCCAGTGACCCATGAATTCGAACCCATTCCTCCCACACCAATCCTTCAGCCACTCATTTGTCTCCTTAATCCTATTAACCCTGCGCCAATTCGCGCGTGGCTCAGGTAGTAATCCAGAGATTACCACCTTGTTGGTTCTGCTTTTTAATTTGTTCAAGAGTTTAACAACAGGAGATTACCGCAATGAAATATGTCTTATCCGCATTGGGGTTGATTGGATACATGCTACAAGGTTGTCTCCTTTTTCTAGGCAGTCTATAGCTGGCGTCATAGTCTTACACTGAGGCTCTAACTCTTGAGTGCTGGAGCATGGACAACGTTATTCGCCTGGTGAGTTGTTGCCCCTTGAGAATTCTCTACTCAACAGGATTTTATATTTTCTGACTTTCAAAGAACGACTGATTTCAATGTGCTTAAAATATTTAAGTAAATCCGCGATTATGCCGATTTATGGCCAAAGATCACTCCTGGCCTTCCGGAAAGATGGATCAGTAACGAAAAGCCGGTTGTTACGCTTTATTCTGCTGTTCATTTTTTTGTTTGTTTGTTTTTGTATTTATTATGCTCTTATTTGCTTACGATAAAAAACTGCGAGGATTATTTATTGTATTTGAGGCCATTCGATGCCATATTCACAGTACTGGCTCTTTGAAGGAGCCAATCATCTCAAACCACTCCAATTTCTAGTCACAGTGGACGAAACCTCCCTCCTTTTCAGATAATAAGCCAATTGCCACAAATAAACGCAAAATGCTACGGATGCTGGAATATGAGAGAAAAACAGAAAAAAGCTGGAAAATCTCAGTAGGTCTGACAGCATCTGTGGAGATAGAGTGGAGCCAACGTTTCGTGCGGAGAGATGACCCTTCGTCACAGCTGAGAGAAAAGAGAGTCAGCCGAGATTTATACAATGTGGTTAGGGAGGGGTGGTGGAATTGCACAAAGTGAATATAAATGAGCATGTAGAATGCTGATGAGGTGGTGAAAGTTTCCATTAAGCGATCGCAGTGCGTTAATGGCAAAACAAAGGTGCAGCTTGGTAAAGGACTGCCTACGTAGTGTGGCATTTAGCCTGAAGAAGGGGCGTATGGTGGAAAGGAGAGTGATAAAATGGAGAATGAGATCAAATGAAAATTAATCAAAGAACAAAGAACAAAGAACAGTACAGCACAGGAAACAGGCCCTTCGGCCCTCCAAGCCTGTGCCGCTCCTTGGTCCAACTAGACCAATCGTTTGTATCCCTCCATTCCCAGGCTGCTCATGTGACTATCCAGGTAAGTCTTAAACGATGTCAGCGTGCCTGCCTCCATCACCCTACTTGGCAGCGCATTCCAGGCCCCCACCACCCTCTGTGTAAAAAACGTCCCTCTGATGTCTGAGTTATACTTCGCCCCTCTCAGCTTGAGCCCGTGACCCCTCGTGATCGTCACCTCCGACCTGGGAAAAAGCTTCCCACTGTTCACCCTATCTATACCCTTCATAATCTTGTATACCTCTATTAGATCTCCCCTCATTCTCCGTCTTTCCAAGAAGAACAACCCCAGTCTACCCAATCTCTCCTAATAGCCACGACCCTCCATACCAGGCAACATCCTGGTAAACCTTCTCTGCACTCTCTCCAATGCCTCCACGTCCTTCTGGTAGTGCGGCGACCAGAACTGGACGCAGTACTCCAAATGTGGCCTAACCAGCGTTCTATACAGCTGCATCATCAGACTCCAGCTTTTATACTCTACACCCCGTCCTATAAAGGCAAGCATACCATATGCCTTCTTCACCACCTTCTCCACCTGTGTTGCCACCTTCAAGGATTTGTGGACTTGCACACCTAGGTCCCTCTGTGTTTCTATACTCCTGATGACTCTGCCATTTATTGTATAACTCCTCCCTACATTATTTCTTCCAAAATGCATCACTTCGCATTTATCCGGATTAAATTCCATCTGCCACCTCTCCGCCCAATTTTCCAGCCTATCTATATCCTGCTGTATTGCCCGACAATGCTCTTCACTATCCGCAATTCCAGCCATCTTCGTGTCAACCGCAAACTTGCTGATTACACCAGTTACACCTTCTTCCAAATCATTTAAATATATCACAAATAGCAGAGGTCCCAGTACAGAGCCCTGCGGAACACCACTGGTCACAGACCTCCAGCCGGAAAAAGACCCTTCGACCACTACCCTCTGTCTCCTATGGCCAAGCCAGTTCTCCACCCATCGAGCCACTTCTCCTTGTATCCCATGAGCCTTAACCTTCTTAACCAACCTGCCATGTGGGACTTTATCAAATGCCTTACTGAAGTCAATATAGACGACATCCACGGCCCTTCCTTCATCAACCGTTTTTGTCATTTCCTCAAAAAACTCCACCAAATTTGTAAGGCACGACCTCCCTCTTACAAAACCATGCTGTCTGTCACTAATGAGATTGTTCCGTTCTAAATGCACATACATCCTGTCTCTAAGAATCCTCTCCAGCAACTTCCCTACCACGGACGTCAAGCTCACCGGCCTATAATTTCCTGGGTTATCCCTGCTACCCTTCTTAAACAACGGGACCACATTCGCTATCCTCCAATCCTCAGGGACCTCACCCGTGTCCAAAGAAGCGACAAAGATTTCCGTCAGAGGCCCAGCAATTTCACCTCTCGTCTCCCTGAGCAGTCGAGGATAGATGCCATCAGGCCCTGGGGCTTTGTCAGTTTTAATGTTCCCTAAAAAACCTAACACTTCCTCTCTTGTAATGGAGATTTTCTCTAACGGGTCAACACCTCCCTCCGAGACACTCCCGGTTAACACGCCCCTCTCCTTCGTGAATACCGATGCAAAGTATTCATTTAGGATCTCCCCTATTCCCTTGGGTTCTAAGCATAATTCCCCTCCTTTGTCCCTGAGAGGTCCGATTTTCTCCCTGACAACTCTTTTGTTCCTAACGTATGAATAGAATGCCTTAGGATTCTCCTTAATCCTGCCTGCCAAGAACATCTCGTGACCTTATCATTTGAATAATTCGAGTGAACCGAACTCCACCGCGATTTTATGGAAGACATTTGACCTACTCAACTCGCTCACTACATGAAAGTTTTCATTCACATGTCTGCGTTGCTGATTTGGTAATTAACTTACGCTTGCACACCTTTGTTTTCGATACTTCCACCGGTGGTAAAGGACGGCACTGTCGAAACGTGGTTAGCATTGTTGCTTCGTTCAATTCGCGTTCAAGTCTACCTTCAGTGACTGTGTGGAGTTTGAACGTTGTCGCCGTGGGTCTCCTCCTGGTGCCTCCGTTCTCACTCTAACTTTCCTCCGGATGCTCATGCTTTCTATAGTCCAAAGGTATACAAATTGGTTGGATTAGCCATGCTAAATTGCCTTTCAGTGTCGAAAATGTGTAGATTAGGGGAGCTAGCGTTGGATAAAATCTGAGTAAAGATGTATTGAAGGGTCTGTGCAGATCCAATGGACTAAATGGACTCTCCTGCTCTACTATAGGGATACTATGATTGTGCTTTATATATCTATCTGACACCCCACGGCCTTCCCTCCTTGACATGCTTGCACTTGCATCTTCATTTTCTGATGAGACTGCTGTGAGGATATTTCACCACGTGCTGTTATTTAAATATTGATTGAAATTAGACCAGTAGTGTAATACCCCCCAGTATGACCAGTTCCTTTAGGCCACAAATCAACACAGCGCTGTCATCATGTTATCCGGAAGTTCACTTTTCAGTATGCATGGCTTGCTTTCTTGAATTTCCTTACTTTGTCCGATTATGCCAATTTTGTTTTGTATCTCAATGTGATGCCGCCCATTGCTTTTTCAGAGCTGGAAGCTTTGCAGCAGAAAATTAGTGGGTTAGGTGAGTTGTTGGATCTGTAAGCTATTGGAAATCATACCCTTGCCGTCCAATCACTCACCACGCAGACTTGGAAATACATCGGCCGTTCCTTCATTGTTGCTGGGTCAATATCCTGCAACTCCCTTCTTTACAGCAGTATGGGTGCGCCGACATCTTAGGGACTGCATTTCGCGAAGGCAGCTCAGCACCACCTTCTCAAGGGTTTGTCAGGATGGACAAAAAATGCTGGTCAACCAGCGATGCCCACATCCCATAAATTATTGTTGCCTTCGGAATTTCTGCTGCACAGTATGCCATTGTGGCATTGTGTTTTTGTCGGAAAAGAAGGCGACACTCCATTTGTTTCCGGTTTCCTCCGTGTTCCCAATATAGTGAGAAAGACCACATATTAGCTAAATAAAATACATTTTGAAACATGTGACAATGTATTTAATCCCATCTCCATGTCTCAATTATTCACATCTTTATCGTTGAAATTTAGAATTAAATCTCGAGGAATCTAACTTTTATGCTTCCCCTATATTATGTTCCCTGTTATCATTGCGATTTTTTGCATCCCTTTGTTAGTGACCACTAACAAAGGGATGCAGAAAAGTTGGTTAATCTTCCACCCCCACGTCAAGTCACCAGATCCGGTCTGACTCGGCGAATGGTAGAACAACCGGATCAAATTTTTCTATCGTGGCACTCAGTGATGTTTCACGTCAGTTTCGAGTGTAGTTTCTTGCGCATAGGCAGCGAGTTCAACACCGTGTCCACACTGAACATACGTCCTTGTTTTACAAATGAACAGAAGAAAAGATAAAGGCAGGTGAGAACGGAATTCTAATTTCTTTGCGTGCAGCATACTTACTGTTTGTTTGTATATACTGTTGTTTTCCTTCAACTGTCTTTTTGCTTTCCCCTCTTGGACCCTATCAAAAGCACGATGTCGTTGTCACAAGCAGATTATTTTTCCGGAAAACTTACGTAAAGATTGATATATCGCTGGAACGGTTTTTGAAAGCTGAACAGTGAAACATACAGGTTTGAACAGATGGATGGGTTAAGAATGTTGTACTCATGACATAGTCCATATATTCACAGGGGTCACTCTGGAATTTCAAATCCAGATCCCTTCCTTACGCTCCCATGAAGTAACTTCCACCATTTTGCCGACGTATACGAATGCAATTTCATACAGGAACCTCAAAAACGCAAAGACAAACAGAAACGTATACTGCTTAATTTGAGAAGTATTATTTGCCGGTCATTATGATACGCCGCGACAACAATGTCTCAGTTCAGAGTTGAACGTGATCACGCATCCACCGAGAACGCGGTTAACATGCATCAAACTCCTTATTTGAAAATTGGAATTTACCATGATTTTTAACCGCAAGCAACTAGGTCAAATCTGATCCAGAAATCTATGGTTTCGAACCACGCTCTGGCGACTTCTAGCAATAAGGCAGGTTGACTTTTCCAGTCCAGAACTGCAGCAGGAATGTTGTATTCTCGGAGATATCTTCAATCGGATTTAGCATCAGATTTAGTTCCAGACTACGAATCATAAGAACATAAGAACATAAGAAATAGGAGCAGGAGTAGGCCATCTAGCCCCTCGAGCCTGCCCCGCCATTCAATAAGATCATGGCTGATCTGACGTGGATCAGTACCACTTACCCGCCTGATCCCCATAACCCTTAATTCCCTTACCGATCAGGAATCCATCCATCCGCGCTTTAAACATATTCAGCGAGGTAGCCTCCACCACCTCAGTGGGCAGAGAATTCCAGAGATTCACCACCCTCTGGGAGAAGAAGTTCCTCCTCAACTCTGTCTTAAACCGACCCCCCTTTATTTTGAGGCTGTGTCCTCTAGTTTTAACTTCCTTACTAAGTGGAAAGAATCTCTCCGCCTCCACCCTATCCAGCCCCCGCATTATCTTATAAGTCTCCATAAGATCCCCCCTCATCCTTCTAAACTCCAACGAGTACAAACCCAATCTCCTCAGCCTCTCCTCATAATCCAAACCCCTCATCTCCGGTATCAACCTGGTGAACCTTCTCTGCACTCCCTCCAATGCCAATATATCCTTCCTCATATAAGGGGACCAATACTGCACACAGTATTCCAGCTGCGGCCTCACCAATGCCCTGTACAGGTGCATCAAGACATCCCTGCTTTTATATTCTATCCCCCTCGCAATATAGGCCAACATCCCATTTGCCTTCTTGATCACCTGTTGTACCTGCAGACTGGGCTTTTGCGTCTCATGCACAAGGACCCCCAGGTCCCTTTGCACGGTAGCATGTTTTAATTTGTTTCCATTGAGATAGTAATCCCATTTGTTATTATTTCCTCCAAAGTGTATAACCTCGATTTTATCAACGTTATACTCCATTTGCCATATCCTCGCCCACTCACTCAGCCTGTCCAAATCTCTCTGCAGATCTTCTCCGTCCTCCACACGATTCACTTTTCCACTTATCTTTGTGTCGTCTGCAAACTTCGTTACCCTACACTCCGTCCCCTCCTCCAGATCATCTATATAAATGGTAAATAGTTGCGGCCCGAGTACCGATCCCTGCGGCACGCCAATAGTTACCTTCCTCCAACCGGAAAAACACCCATTTATTCCGACTCTTTGCTTCCTGTCAGATAGCCAGTCCCCAATCCACTTTAACACACTACCTCCAACTCCGTGTGCCCTAATCTTCTTCAGCAGCCTTTTATGGGGCACCTTATCAAACGCCTTTTGGAAATCCAAAAACACCGCATCCACCGGTTCTCCTCCATCAACCGCCCTAGTCACATCTTCATAAAAATCCAACATGTTCGTCAAGCACGACTTCCCCTCAATGGGAGTACCCTCTGACTTTGATGTTCCTGGTAGCCTGCGCCAATATACAGCTGCAATTGAAACTGCACACTTAAATCAGCTGTTGAGATGCTGTCCTGTTTTCTGAACACTGTGATAAGCTGATTGGCTGCCTTTTTTTGCTACATGACACCTGCGACTGCATTTAAAACAACCTGCTATGAGGAAGTTAATGGCAATTTATGAAATAAGATTAATGTTTCTTCTTGCCTTCTCGACTATCAATTTATGCGGTCTTCGTTATTGATATTATTTTTTTGACGATCTGCAACTTGCGCCCACAGCAGTGTGAAATATAAAGTGTCACAATCGTTGTGTTTGAAAATATTCACGTTTATACAATTTAAACAGACGAAATCACTCTTGAGAAACTGAGAGGTATGTGTTTCTTGTGCATTCCCCCATGTTTAAATTTCCAATCGAGAGCGAGAGTCATTGATTGTTTCAGAGCAAGAAGGCACCAATGGAAATAAATGATCAAAATGTACAATTGTTGCACGTGCATCTGTTCCTTTTTTGTCGATAGTTAAATCCAGGACTGCGCTTCTGATCTATAGCAAAGAGCATTTTACTTAAGATAAGAACTTCAGAACTTCCCAGGGTGGAAATGTCAATTTCTAGGGCATGTGAGATTAAGGTAAAAGGAGGAAATTTAAAGGAGTTGTGAGAGATTTTTTGTTTTTGCACAGAGGTTGGTAAGTCCCTAGAACGCATGTCACAGAGGAGGTGGCAAAAGCAGATGCAATATCAATGTTTAAGAAGCATTTTTCCAGGTACATGAATAAGGGGGAATAGTGGGGACAGAACCATATGGAGGCAAAATGTACTTAGTTCAGAGAGGCATCATTTGAGGGCACAGGTTTGGTGGGCCGCAGGCGCTAACCTTGTCCTCATGCTTTGTTCTACTATCCATTCGGCGGCAGGGCTGGCGCGTATAGGAATAGGGAAAAGCAACTTGACCAGGAAGATCGGGATATGTGTCATGAAAATAAAAATCTCTGCCAGTTTCTCAGAAAATGTGGGTTGCACTCTCGTTGTTTTATCCCTTTTCGCTTGGAAAAATCATTTATCTATCATTTATGTAACTTCCTTTAGGAAAGTGAGACCTGAAATATGTTGACATATTTTCAAACAGAACATTCCCGGCGATCAAAGTACGCTCCCTGTAAACAACAAAGATAAAAATATGAATATCCCACCAAGAAACATTGTGAATTCAATTGTACTCTTCTGACCAAGTTGATGCGGAAAGCAGTTTCCACACGTACTCCATAAAGCTCCGTCTCGATTTGAATAGACATCGATTTTGATAAATGCCACACATATCTGTTTAAAAAAAACTGAGAATCCTGGGTAAGAACGGTTATTATCCAAATCGACCTTAAAACAAAATGGCATTACTAAAAACAGCGAATCGTGGCAAATGATCAGTCTGAAGCTTTATTCAGAGTGCTACCCAATTTGGAGGAGGGGGAAGCAGTGAGAATGATTCAATTCGCCTTTCATAAAATGTACAAACTAACAGAGTGGTCGGCAAGCACCAGAAATATAGTCGTATAGAAAAGTGCATTTGGTCTGTCATGCATCTTGACAGAAGGGATAAGGAGAGGCAACATAGTTTTGATAGCAGAGTAATATAGAGCATGCAAGAACAGACAGAACAAGCGAGCAGGGACATCGACCTGTGAAAATGGCAGAATAATTTGACAGTAATTAGCAACGTTATGAACAGAGGCATTGAGCATTCAATAAAGGGAATTTATGGTGCACTATTCGAGAAATCTGGCCAGGCCTCAATTGGAGTATTGTGTCCAGTATCGAGCACCACATTTTGGAAGTGTGTGAACGTCCTCGAGAGTGTGCAAACGAAAATCAGAGCGGTTCCAAGGATGGAACGTGTTAGTTCAGAGTTAGGTTATAAAAGACGGGATTGCATCTGTTTGCACTGAAGACTATTGACAGAAGATCCCGTGGAAATACAGGAGATTTTGACGGATGTTAATGAAGTAGAACAGAGAAAAGGTTTCCGTCTGGATGATATCACGTGGGCAAGCAGAAGAAGATCTAACAGTCTGGCGCGAGATGCAGGGAGATGTGAGGACATTTCAGTCTTCCTTAATCAATGAGTGGTAATTGGCGCGGGGGGGGAGGGGGGTAGAAGAGGCGTGGTGGGCTGGTAATGGACGACTTGTGAAGGAGAGGATCAGCCCTACAGGAACCAACACTGCTGGCCGATGGAAATTGAGATGGGCAAAAGGACTGACCGGATTCATCTGTGGAGAGCCGACATTGACTCAATTGCCTAAATGTCGCCTTTCTCTTTCATGAAATACTATATCATCTCTGTCAACTCCATTTTTACACTTCTCTGTTTGAAAGAGTAGAATCCGAGTTTTTGTAAACTCTCAAGATGACAGAAGTCTCAGGTCAAGTATTGGAAGGAATATCGGATACTCCGTGTGTGTGTGAATTTTCTCTCCCAGATATACAGTTTTGTAGCTTGCCTTCTGCAACAGTGTGGAGTTTTGAAATCGATTGTTATATGCCACCACCAACGAATTGCCTGGGAGGATCCCGTCCGATTTTCTTTTCACAAGAATTTGACGGAAAACAATTTGGAATAATGATAATGAATGCATGAACATACAGACATACAGTGTAGACATTGCAAGATTGTTTCTTCCCATTAGCCGGTAATGCAATGACAAATGGACGCAGATTTAAGGTTTTAAGAGATAAAGGTGCGCATATACACACATATTGAAAAATGACTTTACATTTAATTTATGCATTCTAAAAAAAGAAGGGCCATGGGGATCGTGTATGTCGGCCGCGTATTATATCCCAATGCCCAATCCGACTGAAGATCGGCATTGTCCATAAAAAAAAACCACGGGTACCATAATGTGCTGTCTGAGATTCGTTTCACCCTTGAAAATGTATCGAAAGTTTCAATAGTTCCGGCTGTGTGTGATACAACGCACATTGTTTTACACTGGTGCTGCTGATATACTTGTCAGTTGTTGGATCACTATCCAACAATTAGTACGGCTAAAGGTACACATAAGTAGAAAATTTTCGTAATCGAGTATTTTTTTCTACTTATTGCACAGAGTTAGAGAAAATGAGGAATGAATGCCTAGCTTTAGGTGAGTGAACACTGTGGATCGTTGTTTGTGTTTGCAACTCCCACTCTCACTCACACTTCCCACCGCCCCCCACCAGCCCCCCCCCCCCCCCCCCCCCCCCCACCCCACCGCCCCACCCCCACTCGCTGCAACATATTCATGTTTTCCTGTCTTCTTGATATTGTTTTTATTTTGGTTTCGTTCAGTCGTAAAAGGGGTGCCTGTCTGCAATCTGCATTTAACGCATCGAAATCACCCTCGCGAAATCAACAACGTTTTGGTGATCACTAATCTTACCATCAATATCACCATCACCAAAATATTTCAGGTCGCAGTGTCCTAATGGCACGTCTACAGCTTGCTTCACTGATTATTCCTTTGAAAATGGTGTCGTTAGGCGTGAATTTTGCACATTACAATTGTGCACTTTTGATTGTAAAACCATTGCAGATATATTCATCAAGAACAGCATCATAATTAACTGCAGATTTTTCAGAACTTCTTGTTGCCAGGTTCTGAGCACATTTATAGATTAGGAACTAATTCTGGCTTTGTCAGAGACCCTCAGATACCAACAATAAATTACAAAAGAAAGTGACGGAATAAAGTTTGAAATGTGTGTGGTCCAAGTGGATATCTATCACGTGAACATGGACGGGTTACAGGAATGGAAGAAAACCAGGTAGATGAACTTTATGCAGATAAATTTACATCCCCAATGTTTATACGTACAACGATGAGAGGCCAGTAAAATGAAACAAACCACACAACTAAATGTGCATTACATTTCGCACGCGGCTGCACGCAAGGACTCATCGGATAATTGCATTGCATATATGGTTGACAATGGCAGGGCAAGCTGCTGGAGACATAAAGGGATTATTGGGCTGTATACACTGTGGCCGGAATTCTCCGATGTGAGCAAGACAGGAGAATTTAGCGCTCAACCAAATATCCATTCACAGCAAAGTCCAAAGAATCACAGCCGCAGACAGGGGTACGGAATGCTGGCCAGAGTTAAATAGTCAAGGAAAGAAAGGATATACCAAATCTTCATGAAACATTCTGCTGCCCACTTGGATGAATATTGGCTCTGAACTTCCGTTCTCCAACGGTTACACCTGGCTGCACGTTAAAAGAGGCGCTGAAATATCATCTCAAGCATTGCACAGGAATTTCCCTGAACGTTCAAACTTTGGTTGCTAATAATTTTGCACAGAAAGCCATGGATAATGTGATCTAAATTGGTGATTTCGATCCAATTTCTGAGCAACATAGTTAGGCAGTGTTACAATGCAGAGGTTGATCCCCGTTTGAGACAATGCTGAATCCCCCAAAGAGGAACAGCTCGCCTTCTAATCTTTTAAAAGTGTGTGGGAAGGTGAATTGTCCTTCAATATCGTTTGCTGGTTAACGAATAGAAATAACTGACACTCACTTTAAAATGAACATTTAACTTATTTTTTAACTAACAGGGAAATTTAAAAAAGTAACATATCGAATAAGATTCAAATGTAACCATGTTCAAATAAATGCAATGCCCATTCATTAATTTAAAAATCCAATAATAGAAATTAGTCACTCCGAAAAAATATATACAACCAAATTCTGTGTTTTTCGGAACTTCCTGGAGTTTCACGGTTGATTTCACTGTGCCTACGTTCGTTCTGATTTGGTACCTTTCACTGGTTAGATGGTACGCTGTCTTAAGAGATATCTGAACCTCGCAGAGTGGATAGCTGTTGTCTCCCTCTTGAGACTTGAGAGGTGGAAATTGCTATATCCTGTTTTACCGCCTTGCATTTCAGTTTATACCTGTGATGACTTATAAATTTCCCTACAGTAGGATTGGCATGATTTTGGCAACACTATCGAATTCAAATATTGCAGGTTCGTCGTAGCTGTGTGCCTGCTTGAAACTGATTGGGCGAAATTTTTTAAAAAACACAGGTTTTCTTAACAAAACTACTGCTTGACTTTTTGATACAAATGTTTCAGCTTGGATTCTGTGTGTGCTTTGCATTTTAAACCTCCAAACACTGAAACAAACATGAGTATCTAAAGGGACCACGCGATGCTTTTCGTTTCTCCCCTCCAGCATTTTCCAATTCTTTACATTTTTTTAACATCAAATTCCAACCTCACAAATTTAAATTCGCCACAGCAGGCAAATTCGGAAGTATTAAAACCCCTTATGAATAACTATTTCGAAGCGACCACTAAACCAACACCATCTCCAAACATTAAGTCCCAGAGTACTCCAATCCACAGCATGCGTTATCAACAATACCCCCAACTAACAGGCAATCAAGCACCCGGACGACCCGCCCTATTACATGCAGGACAAACAACATACGCCGAGATATCCTGATGCCAAAAATTACCTCAATACTATGACAACATCGAACTATCTTTGAAAGCACCTTCTTCCGAAAACTCTCCGCCCCCGACTGCCCTTTAAATAACAGACGACGCACCCAACATCACCAGGACCCGACCAACAACAAATTACCCACTATCCACAGCCGCAACTAACTCTTCTCCCCCGTCTATGCCAGACCTGATAACATTTTTCACTCTACTGCACAAGGTAGATGTTGACATTTGCAATGTGATAATTTCCGGTTTGAACATCTGAATCTGAGGTTCGAACATATAAATTTTCTAAACTCTATTATACCGAAATCAAGCATAATGCATAAACAAAGAAAAGTAAGTAATTACTTTAACGGAATCACAGAACCAGAAAAACAGAGCGCGGAAGGAGGCCGGATCTCCCAAATTTAAACGTGTTTGCTTTTTTTGAAATAATACAAAGGGCGGGTCCAAGTTTCGTACAATACTGCTCGAGGCCAACGGAGAATGCTGTTCTCCGAGGCTGGCCCGTCCCCGGAGTCAGACGGGCGTGCCGGTAAAAGTCCGGCCAAACTAACGGAGTTTGACCCGAGATGTGCAAGTCACTTATTCCAATGGGACATATCTAATAGCTGTGCACAATATTCTATCGCATCTGATGCCACACACTGATGTTGCTAAATCGTTGTCTTCCTACATCAGTGTGATGAAATTATCCTGTAACCATTTATTTTGCTTTTTTGCTGATCAAGCTACACTGTCATACCCTCATTGCTGTCTATGTAAATCTACTCCGCAACCCCGCTCAAAAATTTCCAACTTGTATCTTCCGGAAACGAAGCAATTATCCTGCTGCACTTAAGAACCGATTGTTTTACTTCATCATAACTTCATTATTTGAATTGTTCATAACTTGATTTAGAAATCTGATGGTCCCAGATATTTCTTTCAAGCATCAATATCAATTTACCCTAACGCCTTCAATGTATGAATTCCGTCACCAATAGGTAACTGCTGCAAATATTTGCATTCAACATATGATAACAGCGGATATATTCAGAGACACAAATATTCATTCATTTTGAATAAATGTGCAATCATCGTTTAAATATGCCTTGAACAGAAACGACGCTCAATCAGAAACTGAGGGGTGAGTGAAGTAAATCATTTCGAAATCGATTCTGCGTATTTATTACTGCCCTTTGAAAGATTATAAAAATTGGTTAAGCAATAACATTACTTGGTAAATGAAGGGCATTCAGGAATGCAGTGCATAATCGTGAAACAATGATGTATATGAGGACCATTCAGAAAGGGCAGAAAGGCAGATGACTTTACAAAACAAAACGCCAGTTGAAACCTGCCAGGAATGTACAAATGATCACTTACGTTTCTGCAACTTTAATAGATAAAAATATCATAACTTGAGCATTGAACCGACTCAGAACAATATCCTAAAAGAAAATAAAAATACGAACAAACAGGCCTTGCTGTTGAATATTAATTGTGTGCCACTCATGGAGAAAACTATGATTTCGGATAATCCTTTAAGCTTAACGAGGAATCAATTACTGCAGACCATTTACCCTATCTTACTGACACTAAATGTATTCGAGGAAATTAACACATTAAAATTGTGGCAATTGCCTACATCCAGGCGGTTCCTATTTAAATTATTGTATTTCAAATGCGTTTACCATAAACATTTATGTTTTTCAAATTAGGCAATTTTTGAGCAGAAAATTGAATATGGATTTATGTTATTTTAGAAAACTTCGGCCGATCTAGCATCCCTTTTGAAAGATAAAAATAATTAGTTCTTAAGTGTACGGTAAATGAGTGCATGTGCAGTTTGAACTCTTAAAGGAGACAGTAAAGAACTAATCAGATACAAATAGGATATCCAGAGTTAGCTTACGTTAAGAAATATGCTACAGGCCTGCTTTCCAAAAGGACTGCCGAAATATTATTACGGTTAGGTTAGGTTGATTGGCCAGGTTAAAAATTGCCCCTTAGAGACCTAGGTTGGAGGGATTAGCGGGTAAATATGTGGGGGTAGGGCCTGGGTGGGATTGTGGTCGGTGCAGACTCGATGGGCCGAATGGCCTCCTTCTGCACTGTAGGGTTTCTATGATTTCTATGATTTCTATAAAGATAAATGTAAGAGATGAAGATAGAGAGTCAAAAGTAATCAAATCTAAGACAAATCCTTGAGGTAGAAAGATGATTAATGCCTTGTGCAAAACGTATTACAAGTGAAATATGTGATGGTTCTGCTACTTCGGCTGTGCATAGTAGCAACCAACAGTTCAAAAAGCATTTACGATTGCTGATAACACAAGTATTAATGCAACGAAGGGAAAAGTTGGTAAAGGAATAATATGATAAAATAGATTAATGGATTAAGTGAGTAATCATAACTGTGGGAGTCAGCTTTCCAGGCAGGACAATGCTCATTCATCCACATTACATAATCATGATAGATGGGAGAATTTCCAAATCGTAATATGCTAACACAATATCTTCAAGTGCCAAGAAGGTTTGGAAATCGCTGCAACGTTATTCTGAATGTTTAAAGGGCGAGAATATAAATGTGAAGATAGATAGAGCTCGGCGTGCTGCTTCATTCCCCCCAATCAAGAAGTGATATATTTTCCATTGGAAGATTGGAGCATAGGTCACAATATGTTACCAGGCATTAAGCTAACCGGGCGAGAGGAAATTTGCTGGCCTGGACATGCCTTTTACGGAAGACAAAAGTTTAAATGTAAACCCATTAGCTGTTTTGCTTGCAGAATAAAGCTTGATAGAGTGTATGTTTCTAAATTGTGACGAGTCACGAGAAAGGTAAACAAAATCCATAAAATTATCATATTCGAAAAGCGAGAAGAAAAACAAATACGTCTGCAGCAACAGCTGACAGAAATGCGGAGCTGCGTCGTATTGCATGCTCAAATACTCATTAGTTATGGTTAGTGGAGACTCCCCCCCTGTGGTAAATGCAAATTTCGCTGATGATGGCGAATTGACAAGTTCAGTTCAACATTCCAAAGCATTCGATGCCGATAAGCAACAACACGTGAACAAGATCAACACTTGATTTGATAAATGGTAAAGACGATCCCCGCCACGCAAAATTCAGAAAATAGACAATTTTGGCAAGAGTGAATCAAAAACTGACATTGACATTCAGCAGTATTATCATTACTGACCCCCCACCATCGTCAACTACCCCCACCGCCTCCACCCCCTCCCCTCCCCTCCCCTCCCCTCCCCCCTTCTCCCCAAACACACACATACATACACACACACGCACACACACATACACAACCCACACCGTTCCTTCCACACCCCCGGCATCATTTTAAGTTGCATGTGGAGAGTGACGTGTGATATTTCATGTTATATGCGTAGTTAAATGTATACGTATCGTGAAGCATTTATCACACAAAAAGATGTCTCAATATCTTTCCGACATAAGACCACAAGGTATTCAGACATAGTGGGTGAATTAGGCCACACGGCCCATCGAGTCTGCTCTGCCATTCAATCATGGCTGATATTTTTCTCATCCCCATTCTACTGCCTTTTCCCCATAACCTCGATCCCCTTATTAATCAAGAACCTATCTATCCATGTCTTAAAGACAGTCAATGTCTTGGCCTCCACAGCCTTCTACTGCAGAGTTCCACAGATTCGCCACTCTCTGGCTTAATAAATTTCTCCTCATCTCTCTTTTGAAGGATCGTCCCTTTAGCCTGAGGTTGTGCCATCTGGACTTACTTTTTTCCGACCAGTGGAAGCATGCACTCCACGTCCACGCCAGCCAGGCCTTGCATTATCCTGTAAGTTTCAATAAGATCCCCCTCATCCTTCTAAACTCCAACGAGTACAGACCCAGAGTCCTCAACCGTTCCCCATACGACAAGCTCTTCATTCCAGGGATCATTCTTGTGAACGTCCTCTGGACCCTTTCCAAGGCCAGCGCATCCTTCCATACATGCGGGGCCGAAAACCACTCTCAGTACTCCAAATGGGGTCTCAGCAGAGCATTTGCTAACATTGCATTTGCCTTCCTAACTGCCGGATGAACCTGCACGTTAACGTAAAAAGAAGCTTGAATAAGGACTCCCAAGTCCCTTTGTGCTTCTGACTTCCTTAGCATTTCCCATTTAGAAAATAGTCTATGCCTCGATTCCTCCTTCCACAGTGCATAACCTCACACTTTTCCACATTGTATTCCATCTGGCACTTCTTTGCCCACTCTCCCAGCCTGTCCACATCCTTCTCCAGCCCCCCGCTTCCTTAATACTACATGTCCTTCTACATCTCTTTGTATCATTTGCAAATTTAGCAACAGTGCCTTCAGTTCCTTCTTCCAAATCTTAGTGCATATTGGGAAAAGTTGTGTCCCAGCACCGACCCCTGGTGCACGCCACTGGTCGCCGGCTGCCAGTCTGTAAAAGGGCCCTTGATCCCCACGCTCTGCCTTCTGCCAGCCAGCCAATCCTCTATTCAAGTACCCTATCATCAATCTTCTATCCATGCATTCTATCATATGCACAGGAGTCAGGAGTGTGACGACGTAATGTCCAATTCTCTCTATAATAGTATGCAGGAATTTGGAAGCATCGCGGAAAATCAACCCCCCTTTTTGACACTTAATTATCAACAGATTCTCACCCACCTATGTCATTGGCATAGTGACAACAATGGATACCGTTTGCAACACAGTATAAGAAACTCCGCCAGGTTTCGTCGGCACCATTTTCAGAACACTTGACTATTACCACCAAGGCGTTCAAGAAAGACAGGCTCCTGTGAACATCACTATTAATAAAAACTCTCCTTCGAGCCTGAAGGCACACTGACTTAGAACCATTTAACAATTACGTCACTGCCCAGCAATGAATGCGGAATCCAATCGGAACACATTGAACAAAGTAGACATTCCACTCTTTTTGTGTAATTTCTAACCATGTCGTGGAGTTTCATTCGAGGTAGCTGAATCACAACAAAAATAATATTTGCGGAAGTGATAAAAATATGGTTAATTGGTGTGCACGATCGTTCATAATTGTCATGGTTACCCCAGGTAATACAACCATAATTCAGTTGGCCCCTTGTGATATCTACATTTGTTTGGCGCCGAAAAGCAATCGTGGAATTGTACAAGAACGGGGTTGTAAAGGGAAAACGAAGTTATTCCCACAACTTCGACAAGCCCTGCGATCATGTTCATTGTGTTGATACAGATGTTGTCCAATGATCTTTGGGATGCTACTGCAGTACATCTCGCAGATGGCACATACTGCTACCACTATGTGACAGGAGTAGAGCAATGTCGTGGGTGAAGCAGTAAATGTTCAGGGAATGATGTTTTCCCCTAATAACTTCAGCGTTGTTGGCAAACTGGATTTTTAAAAATAATTTGTAAACCTTACCAGTCTCTGACCCGGACTTGGGGCTACAAATATAACGTGGCCAAATAAAGGTAGAGTTCCTATCATGCAGACATAAGGCTGTTTATGCTAACAATATGAGAAAACAATTTCGCCGAATCACATGTGAGTTAGAGTCGGGTGTTCCGACGTTTTTAGAGATTGCCATTTTGTGTGGCATGAATGCTCATTGTTGAAGATCAACTCACGTCAAAATGCAATTCAAGACTTGCAACATATGAGCTCATTTAGCGTTTTACAAATTTGTTGCAGAGATAGACTCTCTAAAGAACACTCTGCAAGACATAGGTAAATAGACATCAGTTTGTTATTCTGCACCCACGTGTAAATGGGGTATTTTATTATTCACCCCCGACTGTGAAAATTAAGCGGCTTTCGTCGGCCCTCATTAATTAATTGGTTTGACTCAACATTCAGCGATCATGTTCAGTAAGTTGCAATTGGTGACCAAGCACATGAGCATCATGGCTGATTGCTTTTTCCATTCTTATGTCTGTTTCAATTCTAAATGTCGAGTGCAATGTAGCAAAAGTGATGGAAATTGGTTCATCTGTGATAAAAAAAATATATATTCCCTTCAAGTGAATGGAAGAAAAAACTTAGTGAAAAGTATATTTGATGCAGAGAAATTTATTCAGTAGCTATAATTGGTTTTGGAGGCGATTTCACCCACTTGACTTCATCGCTAAATGTTACGAAAGATTCCTCAGAGATTGCATTCGTGTTTCTTGTTTCAGTCATATGTTACCTTTACCAATTTCATTAACACGGCTCCAGTAATGTTTTTTTTTCAAAACTAAATGTTTCTAAATTCTTTTTGCATACCTCAGTTATCTTTTTCCCCATTAGCATTAATTGGCAATGTAAACCTTCCAATATTTTAGACAAAAAGCTAACTCAGAAAGAGAAAGGTAAGTATGCGAAACTCGAAAAAAAATTGAACGATAAAATATTGTTCCTGTTGTTTGTAAAATTGGTTACATTTTTCAAATGTTCAACATTTTTGAATACATTTTTAGGGCATGCATGTGTCACCTTGACAATTTCACACTTAAACATCATGATGCTTAATGTCTCTTCTATGCATGGATGGAGGTAAGATTCGTCGAAAAGACAGAAGTACATTGATGTATTCATTGATACATTAATTATGTGTGTGTGCGTGTGTGTGTGTGTGCATTATAATCTTGTAGATTTCCTTTGGGAGTGGTTATTTATGTCGTATTTTCCTGACTTAAGGCAGGTTGAGAGTAATTGAGTCTCAGTCTTGAGTCTTGAATGAATGAGTCTCAGTAAACTTCAGGCAAATATGCTCGACAAAGATTGTAACCTTGTTTATAACTTTCACTGCAGGAAATTCCTTTAGAAAATCAATTTTAGATGCTCTGGGCTGTCATGTATGTCCTCCCCTTTAGGTGTTAATTGAACGTGTTAACGTTGCTCCTCCAAATGTGTCCGCAAAGGAACCATAGGACTGAATGGGACAACGAAATTGGAGGTGGGCCAGGAACAACAATGTCGGAAAATATTATATTGGAGGGTGTTAGAATGCAAATCCTACTTTTTAAGGATGAATCTTGGTAGTGAACTGGAAGGCGAGCTTGGCAGACGTCGCCATACGTGCACATGACTGCCTAAACATCCTAAATGGCACGTGGAACTGAAGTTCAGCAAGATTTTCCCATTTGTCCACATCTACACGCAAATATTTATGTTTCGAAGGCTCACGAGATGAAAGGTTATGAGCAAGAGAGAGGTCAGTCCAGATTTCAAAGAGCAGATATCATAGAATTTCAAATGCACAAAATGCAGTAGAGGCCCTTCGGTAGGTCGAGTCTGCACAGACAGCCGAGAACCAACTGACCGACTTACCTGATCCCAATTACCAGAGATTCGGCATAACCTTGAATGTTATGACGTGTCAAATAGTCCTGCAGGTACTTTTTAAATTGGGAGGCAACCCGCCTCCACTAGCCTAGCCAACAGCGCATTATAAACCAACTCCACCCTTTGGATAAAAAGATTTTCCTCCATACTCTCCCCCTTTAACCTTCTGACTCTTGCATTGAAGTTGTGTCCCCTCGTGACAACGTTCAGCAGAAAGGAGCAGCTGCTCTCTATGCACGCTGCCATGCTCTTCATAGCCTTTTATAGCTCGATGATGACGCACCCTCTGTCCTCTCTGCTCCAACGAAAACAAACCATGATTTTGCAACGTCCCTTCGAAACAAGAATGCTCCGTTTAAGGCAACATTCTGGAGAAGCTCCTCTGCAGCCCATGCAGTACAATATCATCCTTCCTGTGATACATATCAAAGCAGATAATTATAATAGATCCTTCATATAATATTCCAATAATGTAGCATAAGTTAGATATGGTTGAGAGCTTCAATTCTTTAGGTGTCCAGATCATCAATAACCTATCCTGGTCACCCCCATGCCGAGACTCCCCTTAAGAAAGCCCACTAATGCTTCCACTTGCTCAGAAGACGAAGGAATTGGGCATGTCAGCTGAGACTCTCTACAACCTTTTCAGATGCACCATAGAAAACATTGTTCTGGTTGTATCACAACTTCGTGTGGCTCCTGCTCTACCCAAGACCGCAATAAACTACAAGAGGTCATGAATGTAACCCAATCCATCCCCGAAAGCAGCTTCCTATCCATTCACCTTGCATACACTTCCCGCAGCCTCAGAGTAGAAGCCAGCATAATTCAGGACACCTGGTACCCTTCCACCTTCTCCCGTCTGGAAATAGATACAAAAGTCTGAGATCAGGTATCAGAAGACTCAAGAACAGGTTCTTCCCTGCTGTCTTGAGACTTCTGAATGGAACTACCTCGCACTACATTGATCTTTCTCTACATCCTAACTATGACTCTAACTCTACATTCTGCACTCTCCCCTTTCCTTCTCTACGAACGCTATGCTTTGTCTGTATAGCATGTAAGAAACAATACTTTTCACTGCATACTCATACATATGACAATAATAAATAAAATAAAATAAAATCAAAGAAGAATAAGTGCTTGCGAGCATTGTCAGGGGAGATTCCGATGTGGGGCTTTGGCAAATGCAGTGGTAGAAGCGGAAGTAGTGCCCAGTGCTAATGTGCTTACCGCCGAAGAAGCAGGTCGACGCTAGCAACTGTGCAGTGGATAAGTGTGGTGCAAGGGGCCACTGTAGACTGGTAAATGCACATGCCATAGGGAGAGTCCATCGGTCTTCATTCCTCCAGTAAGACGAAGCTTCGGGGAAGGAGAGATTATTCTCAACGGGCAGCTGTAATCAGTGTCAAAGCAATAGCGTCATGCTCGAGCAAGGATGAGGCGACGCAAGATAAGGTCGCAAAGGGATGCACAACAAGCTCGTTAAATGAAGAAGACTCAGTCCAAGTAATTAAGCCGACAGACCGCAGCTCATATATCTGATAGTGTGAGAATAGCACACTAGCATATGGTGAGAATAAAATGTGTTTGAAGGTCGTCCCTATACAGAGAGGTCATCACAGACTTTGTGCTGGACAGGACGGCGAGTGGGGCAAGCATCTGACAATCATTTTCTACAACCCTGATTTTTATCGTGGTGTTGAATTTCTATTGCCCATGATCACTCCAGCAATTCATTGGAGATTCGTCCGTGATCTCACGTCTCGTTGCCTTATCAATACATGTTGGTGGCCACCATTGTTATCTTCCAAGAATCGAACAACGTTTTAGATTCTATATTGAGACAGTTGTGTTTAATGTGCTCAAGGATCGAGTTTCATCCCTGCTTTACGACAAGTTAACGACTTCACATTTGCAGCCGATAAGACTCCCGCTGAGCAGAGAAACAAATCAATTGCACGGACATTCCACCATTCAATATGCAATGGCCAACTACTCAAAGAGTCTGCACGGTTAGATGGAAGCAACAATATTAGGGTTGCCCCAAATGACACCTCCTTTCCCTCTGTACACTTCAAGGATGGGTCCTGCATGACAACGTTCGACATATTGACGAATATCCTGACGGAGATTTTGGGGAACTCATGCACTACTTCAGCAGAGCGGTAAAACATCTGCCACAGCGCAATGAGTTCAACAGTCCAGCAGGTTACAGCACTTTGACAGATAGAGTTCAAATCAAAAATATTTCTTGGGAAGTTTTATACCAAGCTCCAAAATGTTTGTGCTGAGTTGCGCTCTTCACACAGAGGGGAGAAAACATCCGAAAGCCTTTCTGGGAGGTTGAATGTTTTGCTGACCACGTGTGGTTCAACGTATGCATTTTTATTTGACAATATTCAGCGACCGGCCGAGTCAACTGAAGGCAAAATTGAAGAGATTGAGAGTGGTTTGCCTCTCAGATGCAGGGCTGATAACAACATTACAATTACTTGTAATACGTAGGCCATGTATGGTGTACCGTGGCCAGTTTAGTTTGGCACGGAGGCGAGTGAGGTTAGAGGTTTCCTATCTCGATAGTGTACAATACACCAGTGGGCAATTGAAATTTGATGAGAGATGTCGTCAACGTCGGGTGCATTGTTGATACTACCACAGAGCTTTTCTTGAGAGCGCTGTAGATGTCGAAGTGCTCTGTTTGTGTTTATATGCTGTTTGTGAACAGAATTCCCACTCACCTGAAGAAGGGGCTTAGAGCTCCGAAAGCTTGTGTGGCTTTTGCTACCAAATAAACCTGTTGGACTTTAACCTGGTGTTGTTAAAATTCTTACGATGTCGAAGTGGTCAGTTTCAAATCTTTGGAGGAAAGTCCACAGAATCTCATGAACTATTCATTTTCCCATGCTTTGGCAAGGACAATGACTGTGATGAACTGATCCTAATATTTTGTCCAGATATGTTCCCTGAATTCCCATGGCCACCAAGCACCATTGCGGAGGGTCAGCTGGAAACTATAAAGGGAGACAAGTGTTTCTGGAATAATTGCCTCAGCCACAGGAAGTAAACTTTTGAGCAGAATCCAATCAATAAATTCCGTATGAACCAGACTGAAAGAAATAGATATGTTTCAGGGCATGATTTATCTCTCTTCGTGAACATCCGACACACATTGTATTCCAGAAGGTGCACAAGGGACGGTATATTATTACTTCCAAACCGATGTGCACACGGAATACTGACGTGAGCATATGTTCATCACATTCGAAGGCCTTAACTGCAGGAACGTTATGGGCAAGATCGTTGTTGACTTTATCAGCACGATTGTTTCCATAAACGTCACATAGATCGTGTGTGAAACGATCACAGCGTACTGGTAATAGCCCTGGAGTGTATAAGCAATGGAATCACGTTGAATGAGTTGTTAGGAACATCCTTTGCGGTGTTGATTCTTAAGAAGAGAAGTGCCAATCTTTTTGCGAACTGGCTGTCACATTCTGCCCATGGTCTTTCCATGGCCTGGTTGCTTAATTTTATTTTCATGTCACGGTGAACAACATATTAGTTGCTCTCTCGTGATTTTTCGTCCATCACCAAAACACCCGCTTTAACTCCCTCAATTGTCTTTATGTGTCAGCCTTGAGCTGTTGCACAGCTAGCTGTTTCACTTGGATCATTCGTTTTTCTCTCCCAAGCTATCTGTTTTGGTTTCAGAATGGTACACTTTTCAGCTTGTTTTACCAGTCGTGGTGCGAACTATGATCGAATGCAGTGATGGAAACACTTGTGTCTGGCATAAATGACTTTATTTGATCCCGCGAATATTTGATCCTGCATTTGATCCTGAAATTGAACTGAATAGTTGAATGTTTTCCAAATTCTTTATGCGTTGCATATGGAAAGAATTCCTAGCGTTCATAGAATCCCTACAGTGCAAAAAGAGGACATTCAACCCATCGGGTCTGCACCGGCAGCAATCCCACCTCAAGCCCTACCCCCACAACCCCACACATTTACTCCACTAATCCCTCTAACCTACACATCCTCGGAGACCAAGGGGCAATTTAGCATGGCCAATCAGCATAACCCGCACATCTTTGCACCATGGGAGGAAACCGCAACACCCGGAGGAAACCAACGCAGACACAGGGAGAATGTGTGAACTCCACAGGCAGTGACCCCACTCGGAAATCGAACACAGGTACCGGGAACTATGAGGCAGCAGTGGCAGCCATTGCGCCACCGTGCCGTCCCTTGTGGTGGGGCTGATTTAGCGTTGAGATCATAATCCTCTTCTTGTGTATTTCAGAGAAAATTACATTTTGTCGAAGCTTTGTGTCTTGCAATTATCTGGACAATCGCATGAATACCAGGGGAAACAGTGACTTCCCACGATATCAGAAGAGGTGCTGATTGGTTTGCAGCATTAGACGAGTTGCTGAATGCATTGCGATGGAGAATAGAACAATAGTTAGTGACAGTTAATTATCAATAATTATTTGAAAACTTAAACCAGGCAATTTAATGCTAATTGGTAAAGGAATTATATTGAGGAACGAAACAGCGAATGATTATCAATTATTTTGTTCCGCGAAACCAGCCACAAAATGCATATTTTATTTCTATCTGCAAATAAAATCGCCCTGTGTACGAGTATAAGCAGATTCCTGTACACGCAAAGACGCTGTACTGTGCGTGCGACTGACAATACCAAATAGGTTGGCAGAGGGATGTTTAGTACACTGAGGATTATTTTGCAATAGTTCTCCATTTGCAGCATTTGATAACCGTTTTTAAGCATCCAGACTCATTTATATATATAAGCCTCTTCCTGCCATCTCCGTCATCTGCTTGTTGCAAATGGCGGATTTTTAAAAAATTCGTGTGATTATTTCAATTGGTGCCATAAGCCTACCAGCTTCTTTCAGCACGTTCTTTTCTCTTTTAAGTCCATAGGAATGTAAAATTGGGCAAGATGCAAAGTCGACGAGGGCACCGCCCCAGAACTCCAAATTATCCATATCTAGTTGGAGGCGTAAGACAGAGAATGAGGAATAATAGTTGACTAAATATGCCTGAGACTTCTGTTATTTAATTACAGATATCAACGCTTTGAGGACTAGTTTGCAAGATGCAGGTTAGTGCCATAGCTGGGCAACTATGGCTAAGATAAAATATGACCTCTATATTGCTGTCAAATAAAAGAAATGTTGCACTTATTCTATGTAACCAAACAACTGAAATTTGAGTGGAGAACAATTGCTATCTGCACTTGCAAAGCTGTAATTTAGACACGCAATTCATCGTATCAACTCCTGTCCATTTATTTTAACATTATAACATTTAACTTGACATTGACACACATGAGAAATTATAAGGTGATGAAAAACTAGCTCAATGATAGGGAATGGTTAAATTGTTTACCAGGATTCACCTGCCCCCACATGTAACATGTAATGCTGCTTAGGTACAACTTCGTGACCACTGGCGGTGTCGACGTGGATCTTTTTCTTTTCTTTCGGGACCTTTAGATGTGGAGGTTGAAGTCATGATCAACAACCGTTGAAACAGGGCAAGTGGAGATGGGTAAAAAAACAAGAATTTCTTGGAGCACAGAAATCTTATCATCACTGACATTAGGTGTTGATCTATATTAATAATGCATTGGAAACTACCAATTGAATTTTGAGTTACCCGTTTCTGTATTTCGTATGTGAAATTATGTTGACAAATTGTAAAGGCATCTCTGCTGAGCTTTACTTTGTTCATACCTGTGCCTTTTTGATGTCATTGTATTTTACTTTATAATTCAATTAGAGGCCACTCTGCAAAATCACGTGAACGGTAAATGTGGCTGTTATGTTATTATACATCTTTATTGTTAGCACAGAGAATTTCTTTTCACGTGCGTGCGGTGATCACCTCTTATTGTGCTTGCATGTTATTTTCATTGATACAAATAAAAGTATATACGTTCACTGCAGGGCCTTGAAAATAATATTACATAGCAAGATTAGTAACAAAACGAAAACAAAATACAACGAGTAAGGTGGTCTTAGCAGTTATATTTGAACCTTGCAAGGCAAGTTTCTCGAATGACTTAATGGATGTATACTGTGTTGTGGAAGGCTGTGTGTGGATTGATACAAGTAAGATGCTTCTACTTCAGGTGGGACGCAATTTTTGTGGCAGAAAATACAAAATATATATTTGTAAATCTTAGAAGGAATTGAGGATAAACGTTTGTTTTTAATTCGAGAGTGACTGACATGTGTAAACGACCACATTGTGACGAAGCTACCTGAAATTGTACAGATGAGTTGATGACACTTAGTTAAACGAGCATGAAGAATAAAATAAGGTCATGTTGAGAGAATCAGCACATTGATAAAAGTGCCGTGTGGACCATGGAGTCAGGCATAGAACTTATTTGGCCGAATTGCCTTTCACTTTTATTTTCATGTAATTCTATTTGGTAACTCCATGGTATCAGTTTGTTCAGTACGTTAGTGATAATTAAATATTATCATCATAATTATATGCTTCATCTTCATACATTTGGGCCACTTGACGTTGCTGTGCATTTTGATAAGATGATGGCTGAGTGGATTGTTGACGCAACTCCACTTTTCTGTATACCCACCATCCAGTTTCACTATTTTAATGGAAACCCTACCTGCTTCTGCATTGAATATGTTCAGTGACTCTGGTTCCAAAGCTCTCTGGGAAGGAGAACTCCATAGATGCAGGACCTGTAAGAGAAAGAAACCCCACCCATCGCCGTGACCAATTATTTTTAAACTGCTGCTCTTCATTCCACTTTCTCCCACAAGGGGGAAGCATTCTTCCCTCCGGACCTTTCATGTTTCTATGTTTTCAAACGTTCATGGAATTCCGACTCAGCCTGATCTTTCTTTCCCAATAAGATAAATCACTGATCCAGGAATTTTTCGAATGAGTGGCGTCAAATGCAATTATGTCCTGCTGTAAATTAGCAAACGCAAACTGCACAACATTACTAGGATGTCGCCTCTCCACAACCCCGTGAATCTGTCGTAAAACATAAGAACATGGTAACATCTGAACATGAGAACATAAACATCCCTGATTTTCTATCACGCGCATTGACAACATTTCATTTCACTTCCTATCCATTTGCTCTAACTGCATATATTCAAGGCTTTTGATTAGAATGCTAGGACACCCAGATCTCTCTGCAACACAGAGTTCTGCAATCTCTCTCCATTAAATACCTTACTGTTTTTCTATTATCTCTGCCAAAGTGGACAGGTTCAGATTTTCCTCACGATATAATTACAATATTTGTAAATTCCCCATTCACTTACCTCGCTGTTTCCCTTTGCAGAATCATTTTGATCTCTTTTAAAGTTACTTCTTTAACACATCTAGCATCTATACATGCTATCCTTTCATCTAGGGGGATATAGATTACAAACAGTTAAGGTTCCAGCATTCATAGAGTCATAGGGGTTTACAGCATGGAAACAGGCCCTTGGGCCCAAGTTGTTCATGCGCCCTTCTTAAAAAAAACCCATGAGCTAATCCCAATTGCCTGCATTTGGCCCATATCCATCTATACCATCGTACCATGGAACTATCTAAATGCTTTTTTAAAAGTCAAATTTGTACCCGCCTCTACTACTCCCTCTAGCAGGTCGTTCCAGACACTCACCACCCTCTGTGTGAAGAAAATGCCCCTCTGGACACACTTGTATCTCTGCCCTCTCACCTTAAACGTATGCACACTAGTTTTAGAATCTCCTACCTTTGGGAAAAGATATTGACTATCCAGCTGATCTGTGCTCCTCATTATTTTGTAGACCTCTATAAGATCACCCCTCAGCCTCCTACGCTCCAGAGAAAAAAGTCCCAGTCTATCCAGCCTCTCTTTATAACGCAATCCATCAAGTCCCGGTAGCATACTAGTAAATCTTTTCTGCACTCTTTCTAGTTTAGTTATGTCCTTTCTATAATAGGGTGACCAGAATTGCACACAGTATTCCAAGTGTGGCCTTACCAATGTCTTGTACAACTTCAACAAGACATCCCAACCCCTGTATTCAATGCTCTGACCGATTAAACCAAGCATGCCAAATACCTTCTTCACCACTCTGTCCACCTGT
Source organism: Mustelus asterias (assembly GCF_964213995.1). NCBI lineage: Eukaryota > Metazoa > Chordata > Chondrichthyes > Carcharhiniformes > Triakidae > Mustelus > Mustelus asterias. Next base: position 14,035,076 of record NC_135820.1, read on the forward strand.
GACTCCACTTTCAAGGAGCTATGAACATGCATCCCCAGATCTCTCTGTTCTGTAACTCTCCCCAACGCCCCACCATTAACTGAGCAAGTCCTGCCCTGGTTCAATCTACCAAAATGCATCACCTCGCATTTGTCTAAATTAAACTCCACCTGCCATTCGTCAGCCCACTGGCCCAATTGATCAAGATCCCGTTGCAATTGGAGATAACTTTCTTCACTGTCCACTATGCCACCAATCTTATTGTCATCTGAAAACTTACTAACAATGCCTCCTATCTTCTCATCCAAATCATTAATATAAATGACAAATAACAGTGAACCCAGCACTGATCCCTCAGGCACACCGCTGGCCACAGGCCTCCAATTTGAAAAATAATTCTCGACAACCACCCTCTGGCTTCTGTCAAGAAGCCAATTTTGTATCCATTTAGATACCTCATCCTGGATCCCGTGAGATTTAACCTTATGCAACAACCTACCATGCGGTACCATCTTTGTGCAAATAAATGTTTTGCAAATTAGCAAACAGAAAATGCCCCATTTATGCCTTCTCTCCGTTTCCTATTAGCTAATCAATGTTCTTTCGATGCAGATGCGTTACCCGGAAACCATGAGTTTCTATGTTGTCTTGCTCCTTATGAAATGCCTCCCGCACCTTCAAATCAACCATAACTACCGGGTACAGTTCTCCCCACGTTGCTCGTTACTACCTAATAAAGAAAACCTAATAAACTAAGCAAGGATGATTTTCCTTTCACAAACCCATGTTGACTCTTCTTGATTGCATTGGGATTTTCGATGTGCCATGCTGCAATCTTCTTCATATGTGATTTCCTGCTTTCTGTCTCCTCCCTTCCTTAAATGGAGCATGCATTCGTTGTATTGCAATCTCATAGTGTGTTGAAATAACGGTACAAATGTATCGCTCTCTCTTCAACATATATAACAAGGAATTGAGCAGAAACTAGAAACTGTTAGATTCTTGTTCAAAGATTTTCCCTGTAATCTTTCCCTGATTATCGTAAATGTCTTAAGATCATAAGAACATAAGAAATAGGAGCAGAAGTAGGCTATCTAGCCCCTCAAGCCTGCTCCGCCATTCTATAAGATCATGGCTGATCTGATAGCGTGTTCAGTTCCACTTACCCGCCCGCTCCCCATAACCCTAAATTCCCTTAATGGATAAAAATCTATCTATCTGTGACTTAAACTCATTTAATGAGGTGGCCTCTACTGCTTCACTGGGCAGAGAATTCTCAAGATTGACTACCCTCTAGGAGAAGACGTTGCTCCTCAACTCTGTTCTAAATTGACTCCCCCCGTATTTTGAGGCTATGCCCCCTAGTTCTTGTTTCCATTTGTAAGTGGAAATAACCTCGCTGCTTCTGATTTCTGCCTCTGTCTTGCCCCTTCATTAACTTATATGTCTCTATGAGATCTCCCCTCAACCTTCTAAACTCCAATGAGTAGAGGCCCAGTCTACTCAATCTCTCCTCATAAGTTAACCCCCTCATCTACGGAATCAACCTGGTGAACCTTCTCTCTATCCCCTCCAAAGCTAATATATCCTTTCTTAAATAAGGGGACCAAAATTGTACACAGTACTCTAGGTGCGGCCTCACCAGTACCCTGTACAGTTGCAGCATGACCTCCCTGCTTCTATACTCCATCCCTCCCGCGATAAAGGCTAACATTCCATTTGCTTTCTTGATTACCTGCTGCACCTGCAAACTGAGTTTTTGTGATTCATGCACAAGGACCCCCAGGTCCCTCTGCATGTTGTAATTTCTCACCGTTTAAATAATAGTCAATTTTACTATTATTCCTTCTCAAGTGGATAACCTCACACTTACCAACGTTATACTCCATCTGCCAGATCCTTGCCCACTCACTTAGCCTATCTCTTCATTTCAGCTGTTGGCTTATAATCTTTAAATGGGACAATATTTGGATGCAGTTAAATGTGGCATATCTTAATCTGGTACGTAATCCACCATGGATGGTTGTGTATTTTCCTTTCTTGCGCAAATTCAGTTTAACCCACTTTCCAGGCCACATGGATACCCATGAACTTGACATAACCTGCCTTCCCCCTGAATTTCACTGAAGGGATCAGGCATCCAGGCGAATTCTGACGAGTAACAAATAGGGCAGTCATGTCACAGCAGTCTAATACAAATCAAATGATGGAGTGATCAATAAGGCATGAGCCCAAGGAGTGGGGTAAAAGTCAAATAGTTATGTACAGCGGCAAAGGACGCCATTCGGTCATTGATCCCCAGGAGACATTCTTCATAAATGTCACTTACAACTACGTGTGAAATCCATTAGAAAATTAACCTTAGATTGAGTGTTACTGGAAATGTGGACATTTGTTGCTTGTTCTATGCTTTTCCTGCGACTGGTGTCTCATGTTTTCTTTTTTGTTACGACTTACCAACATGAAAAATAACTTCAGATGAATCGCCGACAATGGAACGGAGCATAGTTTCATAATTAAATCCTGTTAAGATTCGTAGCTTCCCTTCCCATAAGCCGAATACCTTTTACAATCACTTCTGCTCATGCGAAATCTGAACTTCTGAACAGATTTTTAAATTCTTCAATTTTCATCTGGGGACTTGCCCTTAGATTTGCAATGCAGCCTTTGGAATCTGAGAGCATAATCAAATCAGTGTGCTCCATTCTATCTGCTCGTTTATTTCCGCCCTCGGCTTCCTACTATCCTCTAATTCCTAACGTCTGGATTGTCTTTTTTTCATTCTGTGATCAGACATTAAAGAACGTAATATGGACCCATTATGGACCCATTAACTTAATATGGACACGTTCCCCGGACTGAATGCGCTCGCTTCAATTGAGAAGGTTAATGATGATTTGCGCCAAGATTTTAGTATAATCAGTCGTTAATAAAAATGACAAGTTGGTTGGAGAATTTATGCGTGAAATCCACGGTAAATAATGTAGAGCCAAACTATGTAAGGGTGCCATTAGGAAACACTTAGGCATTAAAACGGTGGCAAACACTTCTGGTTCCAGTTCACAAACACAATTGACGAGATATCAACTATTTGGTTTAAAACTGATATCATAGATGCTTTGCAACCATCGTTTTTCAAGCGGGTGGGCTACAATGGATGTTTGGAACCCTGCCGCAAATTCGCTATGCTATCAGGCAGAATGCCTAACTTACTCCCGTGTTCCTCTCATATGCTCCTGTGTTACTTCGGAAACGTGCAGTTGCCCTGTATTTTTTTAGCTGACACTTCAACCTACTTCCGTTTGTTTCAGAACTGAAAACTCTGAAGGAAACTTGCTCAGATAGAGGTGATTAAAAATGTTCTGCTCGTGTCACCGTTCTTCGAATGAAGGATACTTTTTAAACACTGATTGATTTTTTTTTACTGAATGTGCACTTCACTAGCAGGTCATACATTCATTGCAAATCTCTATTTGTTCTTGACAATGTGGCCATCAGTCCGCTTCTGGATCCGCTCTGATCCATGTGGTGCATCTTCATTCGCAGTGCTGGTAGAAGGCAGTTCCAGGATTTTGACGCTGCGAGAGCAAAGGAATGGCAAAGTATTCCCAAGTCAAGATGGTCTGCTTTTTGCAGGGTAACCAGAATGTACTGTTGTTAACCTACGTCGGGTGATCCTGGCAGACTTGCCGGGATTGCTAAGTGCTGGTGAAGACGGCATGGTGAGTCGCTGCAGCGTATCATGGAGATCGTATAAACTGTTTCCACTGCGCGCCAGTGTTGGTCGGAGTCAATATTTATCATGGTGATTACCTTGCCAATCAGACTGTTGATTTGTCCTGAATGGTGAAAGGGTTATTTACAGTTTTTGGAACTGAACTCATCCAGCCAAGTCTGGGCACAAAGATATTCACGCCTGTTGCAATGCACCCAGGACGTACTTGTCCTAATTATTCTGACTGGATGCTTTTTCAAATCCAGAATCAATCTCCTGAAATTTATCTGTATCGCACTCGAGGCAAACTTATGCTCCTTTGAAAGTTTAAACAGAACTGAACGCAATAATCTGTCTGTGATGTCTCCGAAGCGTGGTAAAATGCAACTAACCGTATCTCTTAACCATATCCTGGAATCCACGTCCAGTCACGTTAAGTAGACCACTTGACAGATTTTGACGTACACCGAGTACTGCGTGTAGTATTGGCCTCCGTGCTTAAGAAGAGGTACAGCCTGTTCGGACTAGATTCGATGGACTGATTGCTAGCACAAAGAGGTTAACCTACGAGCAGCGATCGACCAGATTGTTTCTGCGTACATTGAGGTTTTGAACGATGAGAGTTGCTCCTATTGCAAGACATAAGAACTGAAAAGGATGTGACACGATGTTTCTCCATGTGATGGTGATGGGCTAATAGAGCTACAGAACACAATTGCAAAATAAGCGGGCTCCCACTTAAGACAGATTGGGAGATAATTATTTTCTCTGGAAGGGTCATTAGTTTTCGGATTTCTCCACCACAGGGATCAGTGACGGTTGGGCCATTGTATAAGTTGAACGTTGAAATAGGTAGCATTTTGCGTCATGGAGCAGGGAAGAATTTGAAGTTGAGTCCAACGTCATATATATCATCATGAAATATATTTGAATTTCCAACTCTCCTAATTAATAATAGTTTCCATATCCCCCACGTTATATTAAAATTACATGAATCAGGGTTTGAACATAAATGCTCTTTTCTTTTCTGAAAATTCTATGGAACCCGATTCATTTTCTGTTATCTGATGGTTGCATTCATTCTGTAATTTAAGTGGCTAACGTAAAGTTATACTCTCTTCTCAACTAACAGGAAAGTTAAAATTGTTTGGTTGTATCAGTGCTTAAGTCGTATTATCAACCTTGTGCAATCTTCATGGAGCCCCATTCCCATGATCAGCGTTATACAAATTTCAACAAAAGTATGATTTAATTCAGAAGTTAACCACAGCCTGGATGAATACAGTAATTTGATATGAATGTAAAGTCAGCATGTTTGTTCCAGAGTCATCATCAATACCAGTGTAACTATGCAACTGCAATGATGTGAATAACATGGAGCATTTATTAAATACAGAACAAAAGTTGGGCAGAAAAGATAAAGGTAAGAGTTTTGCGAAATAGGACTATCTTATTTTTGTTCTCTAATGTCATGCTCCGATTCGTTGAAATTTACCTCACCTAGAGCGGATTCATGTTGTTTTCCTCACTGAACATCATTCAGGTATAAAGGTGGCACGGAACATTCTGAAAATATTGTGAAACTATTTATACTGACGACAATTACATTAAGCATATCCTCAGCTCCTCGCAAAGGTCTTCCTGTTCTTTTCTCCTTTTCCATTTGCCTTTGAAATTCTATTAACTTCATATCAATGAACTCCGAGTCAGAATAGCCCATTGATTAAAGAACTAAAACACGCGCATTTTTTGTCCACTGTCAGTTGTTTGAAAATCGGTGTCCTATATATATTGACGCTAATTTAATGGAAAACCATTCTTATACGATACCAGATTTTAACAGGAATATTAACTCCCCATTCAATCTCACTAATCAAACATTCTCAACCACGCTACACTTCATCGTGCAAGTAGAGGAGACATAGTGTATAACCTTTAAACGCCTCCCTCCCTGTCAAAATGTTAATGAAAACTAACAATACCGAAGGATAAATGTCAACGGGAGAGCACATTTCCAAGAAATATAAAAATGGTCAGTAATGCTTTATACAAATATAAAATAATAATTGGAGTCGTAAAAATAAGCAGTGATACCATGGAGGATGAGATTAGTGCACGAAGGAGAAATCAGCAAATGGCAGACATTTTATTAGCTGTCATCAAAGTTGAAGACCGTGAAAATATCATAACTATCGCCGACAATCAAAGGGAAGAATATAAGTAGGAAAACAAAATAATCGCTATCGCCATAGAAGATGTAATAGGATTGCCAAGGCACCTAGACTAAGAAGTACCCTGGTATTAAGGTAAGCTTCCGAGGATCCCTTATGAAGGGAATCCTGAGGTATTGGATGGACAGGCTTTAATTTTTACAAACTCCATAATTTACAAACGCCTCAGCAAACTAGCAAACTGAATACTGAATCTATGTTCAAGAACGGAGACAGACAGAAAGAAAGTTATTGTCGGTTAGTTAACCTTAGAAATCATGGTAATCGAAGTGGAAGAAACTGTGGAAATCGGAAGAAACCTTGGAAATGGAGAAAGCGAAGAAGATGACCTGAATATCCATGAAGGCAACCGAAGGCTTGCGATTCTCGGCTATGGTCTTTTGGGTCCATAATGCTTGGCATAGTGCGGTTTATCAGCGAGCGTTTTGCCTGTGGATAGTGCATGAGTGAAGACTAAGAGAAAGAGAGGTGCCAGTTAAATTAAAAAGAGAGGAACGGAGATGAAAGCCCCAGATGAAATAAAGAGTTGTATTTTGAAGACATTTAGAGAAGATGGCTCAAAAGAAGACTTGGAAATTGAAGCGTCTCCGGGAGAAATGCTGGGCACAGATTCAACTTCTGGGTAAGCTGTGCACATCCATGGAGGCAGTAGGATGTGGCAATCCCATTTGTGCTGGTATTTGTGGCAAAGTACTTATCTGGAGCAGCGGTTTCCTCGTCAGCACAGCCGCTATTCTGAAGTTACGATTGAGTGCGTATTTGGAACCGAATCAACTGGAGCCTCGAGAGATATGAATAAAATCATGTGCAATGGGCAGTCCTTGAGGCCACTTGTGTTGGAACGACGTTTGCAAAGAATTTCATGGCGATATCTACGAAGATAAAGATTATATCACTGACTCAACTTTGGGAATTTTCCCAACCCGCCAACCACGAGGATCATAGCGGGCGGGGGCGGACTATGCAACAGTCCGTTGACCTCGGTCGGGACTTTTCGGTTATGTGTCGATCACAGCCGAGAAATTCTGCCCACTGTGTTTACTGATGTCTGGGTATGATGCAGAGAAATCCACATATTCTGTTTTGGCCGCATTTAGCTCTTAGTGTGTGGCATGTTTGTGTGCATATTTGTATGTGTGTGTGAGAGAGTATATGTATGTTTGTGTTCAACAGTGCGAATTCATATGTACCTCACATTAACACTAAATGCTGAAGCATGGCTTGATATTCAAATGTGTTTTACTTTCTGAATTTGTATACTACAGTTGAATTTTGTTTGTCTGGTAGCCGTGGAAATATGTGGCTTTATTCGACATATATTAAGGCATTACTGTACCTTTGGAAGATTTTCTTTCAAATTATGTTCTCTGAAGTTATAAACAGACCTTTATCATGTTTGGTTTTCTAATTGTTGCTGAGCTGTCTGGAGAAGTCATTTGATTGCTACTTCAATTGTGTTTTGCTTATTTGTACTATGGCCTGAGGTACGTTTTGGGATTCGTTTTATGCCCCTGCAATGTCAGGAGGAAAAGTGGTTGGCAAGTCAGGTGCCTTGAGCTCTTCCTTTTTCATTTTGAGCTTTTCTTTTAGTTTCAGAAAGGACATCAAGCTAAAAGAGCTCTCCCTTTCTCCCTGGTTTTGGAAATTCTACTGGTTAGCTGAAAGCAAGACTCCATGCCTTGAATCCGATGTTGTTGGCTTGACCAGAGTCTCTCCCTGGTGTTCTGGGAGGCTGTTCTGACTTCACTCTGTTCTGTGTGTATCGAGAAGGCTGCTAGAAGTGATACGCTGAGATGTCAGGGTTTCAATTCTCAAACCAAAGGATTCAATTCCACTATCACGTTAACATTAGTATTTGCTGAGTTAAACCCATGAAAGTTTCTTTCTGTTTATGGGGAATTTCTTCCTTTGTAACATCTTAGATATAATTGTTAACGGTCAAACATGATCGGAGTTGTTAAGTTTTGTTTGTAATCGATAAAGATTTTTGTTAATATTCTTACTATACCTGATAACTACATTCTAAAATAAAGTTTGTTTGTTAAAATTTCCCAAGTGGGTCATTTAAATCATACCTGAGGTGAAACATATCATGTTTATCCTTGCTAAATTCAAGGTGCAAAACTTATGATCCAGGTGGGCTCCATTAAACACGTTGGAGTTTCTGATCTGAACCATAACAATGAAGAAACATGCATAGAAAATAGAAGCAGCAGTGGGCTATTCGGCATATTGAGCCTGCTCCACCTTTCATTTTGGTCATGCTGATCGTCGAATTCAATACCCTGAACCCACTACCCCCCCCCCCCCATATCTCTTGGCCCCTTTAGTCCTAAGAGCTGTAGCTATATTCAATTTTGAAATCGTACAAAATTTAGGTCCCAACTGCGTCATGCTGTAGTGAATACCACAGATTCACCGCTCTCTGTGTGAAGCTATTTCTCCCCACCTGAGACCTAAAAGGTTTAACCCTTATCTTAACGCTATGACCACTAGTCCTGGTCTTCCCCAGCACTGGGAACGTTCTTTCTGAATTGACACTGCTTAGAATTATATATGATTCTATGAGATCCCTTCTCGCTCTTCTAAACTCCAATAACTACAATCCTAACTGACTTAAGCCCTCATATGAAAGTCCTGCCATTCTAGTGGTCACCCTCTTAAACCGCTGCACCATCTCTGCAGCAGGAACATCCTTCCTCAGATAAGGACACCGTAACTGTACACGATATTGCAGGTGTGGTCTCACCAACGTCCTATACATTTGCAGTAAAAAATCCCTTTCCTATACTCAAATGATATCGCAGTGGGGGCCAACACACCACTTCCCTCATTTGCAGCCTACTGCACCTGTATGATTACTTTCAGAAACTGATGCACGAGGACAGCAATATTTCACTGAGTGTACGACATTCAGTTTACTCCGAGCCAAATCATAACCTTCCTTCTGATTTTTGCTACCAAAGTAGATAACCTCACATTTATTCACAATCTAATGCAACTACCATGCATATGCTCACTCAAACATCGTTTTCAAATCACGCTGAAGCATCTCTAAACCCTCCTCACAGCTCAATCTTCAATCCAACATTGTGTGAGCTGCAAATTTGGATATAATGCATTTAGGTTTCTCTTCAAAATCATTAATATACAGTGCTAACAGTGAGGATCCTCGCACAGACCCCTGTGGTAACCCACTAGCTGCTGCCTGCCAATCAGGAAAATACCCACTTATTTCAACTCTATGATTCCTGCCTGCTAACTGGCTTTCTATCCATCGCAAGCCACCACCTGCTCTCCCATGCACCTTTACTTCACTAATAATCTTTTATGTGAGACCTTGACTAAAGCCTTCTGAAAGACTAAATAAATCACATAGACCGATTCTCCCTGGTCAGCTCTGTTCGTTACATATAGCAGAGCTTACCAGAGAGAACCGGTCTGTGTCGATTTGTCAAGTATGATTTCCCTTTCGGAAATTCCTGCTGACCTTGTCTGATTACACAACTGTTTTCCAAATGCTGTGCTATGAAATCCTTCGTGATGGACTTCTGCAACTTCCCCTATTACCGACGTTAGGCTCACTGATCTATAGTTTCCTGTTTTCTCTCAGCCTCCCTTTTTTGAATAGCAGGCTTGCATTAGCTACCCTCCAATCTTTAGCAACCATTCCAGAGTCCAAATAATTATTTTTAGTAAGTACCTTGAATTTCATGCCTGGGCTACTTCAGATTAAGCAATAGTACATCAATATCATAAGTTTAGCAAATAGATAGCGGTCTTGTGTAGGATTTGAAAAGTATGCAACCATTGCTACTATTGCGGACACATGACATTTTTTAATGATTTAAAATTACTTTGCCAGCACGGTAACTTGTGAAAATGACTTAATTTAGAAAGTGCACTTCTGTACTTTCTATTCCTGGGATTTATTCATTTAACGGTCTGATTTTTCCTTCAACATTTTCTGTCCTCAGAAATCGAAAACCTCGGAAAATTGGTCCGCGAACTCGGTGAGTTTGAAAGAAGAATCAAACGTTTGATCCAAGCTTTGAATTGATCACACCGCAGCAACAGTGAGCACATGATTAGCCTAATAGACGCAAGATTGACATATTGGGTAACACCTCCATTGTCATAATGTTACTAATAAAACATCATATGAACCTGCAGCATCTCATCAGTGATAACAGGATCGTTCTAGTTTCACAAGCTAGTTTTTACTTCCTGCCCCGATTTTGCTGCCCTCAAATCGCAAGAAAATTCTGAATAACCATTCCATGTCAAGTTGCAGCATTATACAACATTAAGGTTTGGGCTAACATGTGACAAGAGGTCCCCCCCCCCACACCACCCTCCCCCCACCCCCACCCCACACCCCCCAACCCCCACCCCCACACACAAGTTCCAGCTATTGACGTTCTGCAAAAAAGAGAGAAACGGAAAAACTTCCATTGAAATACCGTCACATTTGTTTCCCTGAACCTTCCAGTATTAATATTCTCAGTGCTAAGCCTAATCAGAACTTAACTACCAAGCCCATATAAATAGCCTGTTGTGACGCCAGGTAAGAGCTTTGGAATCATGTGACGGATAATTCACTTCCTCACTCCCAAAGTTCAGTAAATAATTAAAAAGACATGGTTAAACGTGCAAGAGAAGGCTCTCCACTTGCCTTGGTGACTGCAGATCGAACAACACTCACAGTTTCGACAGGATCCAGAATATAGCAACTGCTTGGTTGACACCGCATTTAATATTCCTTTATCAACGGCACTCACTGGCATTAATGTGTTCCATGCACAAGACGCAATGAAACAACTTAGCAAAGCAAAATAAGATACTTCAGATGATGACAATCTGAAATAAACACCGGAAGTGTTGGAATCCCACAGCAATTTGGGAAGATTCTGTGGCCAGAGAAATCGACCTGAACTTTCAAGTTCTGATCTGCATGTTGTGATTTTCTTTTTGCAGTATTGTATGTTTAGTTTTAGTCGACTACTGCAACTGTCTTTGTGGAATATTGCTTGAAAAATCACATGGTTTCTGACAAGGAGTACAATGTATTTATAATTCACTGCCCACTCCTTAATCATTTCGAGCCGCGTACTACTTCAGGAAACGTTGCGTTTTAGAAGAAATATTAAAGGCAAACATGGGCCGAGCTTCCTGCAGGCATGCACAAAATGTTGTAAAGAATATAGGACAGATAATAGAGAAACAGATCTCTCCCACCTTCTCCCAAACTGTAACAGTCCATCTGGTATTCATGTGCAAACAAGCATTTTTCTTTCCTGATTCTTTTGATTCTAACATCGCAACAATGTATTCTTTTCTCACACATATGCTTGCCCAGTTCCGCATTTAATGCATGCACCTTAAGATCTGGCCACCGTAGCCATATCGCCATTATTTCCACGAGTTGACAGAATTATTTCTCAAGTCCTTGTTGGAGAATTGGCTGCAGATGGGGTGGGATTCTCCATCCGCGTTCGCGCCAAACCGGAGAATCCCACCTGCGGTCAATACAACTTTGCGTGGTCCCACCTCCCCCACCCGCGACAATTCTCGTGGCGGACGGGACGGGTGAATTCCCCCATTGACTCCCTCCCGTTTTTCACTTTCGGACAAGAGATCACATACTCGACTGATTCTGGCAAAACACGCCATAGTTTTGAACAACTCTATTAAACCAGTTAGGATTTATATATACATGCTGCCACTTGGGGACATAATCTGAAGCTGCAGTATTAGTTTTCAATTGTAAACTGATGCATGATGCTCTTGACTCCTCCAGAGGGGTTAAAATATAAGACTGATAAGCCAGCATGGGACGAGCAGAAGTTGTCTTTAATTACATTTTGGAAAGGCGGAAAGCATTGCTTTCACTGCCCTAGACGCTGGACAGGTAACAACCGTCTCTCGGCCTCTCACTGACAACAGCGATTAACAGTAACTTAGTCCATTCGAAAACCTAGCGTCACAATACAGCTTGAAATAAATTCAGCATGACACTTAATTGTTTAACTGTTTGATTCGGGTTCTTTTTTGCTTTCAATTGAAACTATCGTGATAGGTTTGTCTAACAATTGGTTGGTCGAGGTTAATTTAAGGAGAGTGCGATTCTAGATAATATACTCACCAGCTATTGAAGGAAAAGGCATATACCCTTTCTCATCTTGCTTTGTTTCCCAGTTTTAGCATTTCGTTAAAAGACACCCTTTCACAACCAAGATCCACACTCTGAGTGACCCAGACCAAACACACTAAGAACCATCTGAAGAAAGAATGAGAAATACCTTTCAAAAATGAAGTCACAAATCAGTGATTCCATCACATTTGCTTTGAGTTCGTGCTCTGTATTTATTCTTGAAAATCAAAAAGTTCCAAAAGTTGGTATACACGGAACATGTAATTAACCTATTTCACAAAAGGGAAAGGGGTGAGCAAAGCTCGCAGTGATTGCCACTGTGATAGAATGCATCACCTAAATGAATGGGGGAAGCATTGTTTTATATGTAACTTGAAACATTATTTTATATACTAAATAATAGGCCAATGGAGAATGGACAGGGTGCCAGCACAAATGGGATCTAAGACTAAAGAATCTGGGCAGCCATGGCGTTCTGAATTGACCAGTTTGGTTTAGCCACATATTTACTGTGGCTATTAGAGTAGTACAAACGATAAGAACCTGCATAAATAACTCAGCTGACGAATCCCCAAAGTCTGTCCACATTCAACAGGGCATAAGTCAGGAATGTGAACAAATATTCTCCAATTGCCTTGATGAGTGCAACGCCCACTGCTATTCAAGAAATAAATTCGACACTTTCCAGCACAAAGCAACCCATTGATTTTTGCCACTTCTCGGAACATTCACTCCCTTCACCACCGACATATATTGGCAGTCATGTGTACCATCTACACAATACGCCATAGTGACTCACCGACGTTCTTTAGCCTTTCAAGCTAAAAAAAAAACCCATCTCGCAGAAAGAAAAGCAGCAGCCACCTGGGAACAATACCATCTGGAAGTTCCTAGCAAAGTCACTCACCATCCTGATTTGGAAATAGATTGTTGGACCTTCACTGCCCCTGTGTCAAAATCCTGGACTTCCCTCCATAACTGGACTGTGGGTGTGTTCAAACTACATGTACTGTAGTAGTTCAAGAAGGTGGTTCGCCTCCACATTCTGAAGAACAATTAGGGATGTACAACAAACGCTGGGCATATCCAGCGACGCCCAAAACCCCAAAAACGTATGTTATAATAGAATAGCTGTTCCCTGCTCCGCTCAATGCATTGCTTTATTAATATCAATGAAAAACCTTGGTTATGCTCCATTCCTTACTTTCCACATATTCCTTAATGAAGTAAAATGTTTCAATTAATTTAACTTAATTCGTGTCTAAGGAAGAACACCTAGCACATTTGAAAGGAACAAGCAGTCGTGTTTGCTTCCCTTTCTAATCAATTTTATTACTAATCCAACTGCAGACATTATCTTGATAGGCTGTGTGCATTGATCATGCTTACCAACCATAGCTACACTCGGCAGAGTAAATCACCTAAGACGCGACCAACTGCGTTGCTTGTTACCTAACCTGAAAATTAAATGTATTTTTGCCCGTCTGGAGACTATCCAGTTGAGGAGGTAACTAAGTGTGCTGATGAAGGTAGGGCAGTTGATGTCATATACATGGATTTCAGTAAGGCGTTTGATAAGGTCCCCCATGGTCGGCTTATGATGAAAGTGAGGAGGTGTGGGATAGAGGGAAAGTTGGCCGATTGGATAGGTAACTGGCTGTCTGATCGAAGACAGAGGGTGGTGGTCGATGGAAATTTTCGGATTGGAGGCAGGTTGCTAGCGGAGTGCCGCAGGGATCAGTGCTTGGTCCTCTGCTCTTTGTGATTTTTATCAATGACTTAGAGGAGGGGCGGAAGGGTGGATCAGTAAATTTGCTGATGACACCAAGATTGGTGGAGTAGTGGATGAGGTGGAGGACTGTTGTAGGCTGCAAAGAGACATAGATAGGATGCAATGCTGGGCTGAAAAATGGCAAATGGAGTTTAACCCTGATAAATGTGAGGTGATTCATTTTGGTAGGACTAATTTAAATGTGGATTACAGGGTCAAAGGTAGGGTTCTGAAGACTGTGGAGGAACAGAGAGATCTTGGGGTCCATATCCACAGATCTCTAAAGGTTGCCACTCAAGTGGATAGAGCTGTGAAGAAGGCCTATAGTGTGTTAGCTTTTATTAACAGGGGGTTGGAGTTTAAGAGCCGTGGGGTTATGCTGCAACTGTACAGGACCTTGGTGAGACCACATTTGGAATATTGTGTGCAGTTCTGGTCACCTCCCTATAAGAAGGATGTGGAAGCGGGGGAAAGAGTGCAGAGGAGATTTACCAGGATGCTGCCTGGTTTGGAGGGTAGGTCTTATAAGGAAAGGTTGAGGGAGCGAGGGCTGTTCTCTCTGGAGCGGAGAAGGTTGAGGGGAGACTTAATAGAGGTTCATAAAATGATGAAGGGGATAGATAGAGTGAAAGTTCAAAGACTATTTCCTCGGGTGGATGGAGCTGTTACAAGGGGGCATAACTATAGGGTTCGTGTTGGGAGATACAGGAAGGATATCAGAGGTAGGTTCTTTACGCAGAGAGTGGTTGGGGTGTGGAATGGACTGCCTGCAGTGATAGTGGAGTCAGACACTTTAGGAATATTTAAGCGGTTATTGGATAGGCACATGGAGCACACAAGGATGATAGGGAGTTGGATAGCTTGATCTTGGTTTCAGATAAAGCTCGGCACAATATCGTGGGCCGAAGCGCGTGTTCTGTGCTGTACTGTTCTATGTTCTATGTTCCATGTTCTATCCATTTACCGGCGTAGTACGAAATTCACCCAAAGCTTTGATTCAAAATGATGTAGTTCAGGTGCGATACATTACTGAGAAAGAGCCAATCATCCTGACGCTCCATGTTTTTTTGCAGATTTTAAGCAGATGCCAACGACGGAGGTCTCCCCAGTGCGATGGTTGACGTGCATGTAATCGTCAACCAACATGATGATCTCATTGCTGACTGTGAACCATGCAGCATGAAACTGTGGCGGCAACAGCCGGCAGAGCAAAATTTGCAACATTTCAAAGCGGCCAGCCTTCCGTTTGAAGCACTTTGAAATGTGTCGTCGTCGGTCAATAGCCAATATAAATATTCAGCGGTCGCTTTATTTATTTGTTCTCCTTCCCTTTGTCTTATGCCTTTATTTATCATTGAAGAAATCATAGAAACCCTACGGTACAGAAAGAGGCCATTCGGCCCATCGAGTTTGCACCGACCACAATCCCACCCAGGCCCTACCCCCACATCCCTACATATTTTACCCACTAATCCCTCTAACCTCCGCATCTCAGGACACTAAGGGGAACATTTAGCATGGCCAATCAATCTAACCCGCGCATTTTTGGCCTTTGTTGTTTTTTTCGATTCCTTTATTTATGTTCTTGCAGGATCATTACCATATTTTCAATTCTTCTGTGCTTTATTCACACAGAAGAAAGACTGCAGGTGAAAGATAAAGGTATTAAAATGAAGTGAATGCTCAGCTTCCGGTTTACCTGAGGTGTGGGGTCTCGAGTTGAGATGGGGGTGGGGAGAGGCGTCGGGTTTTGCAGTGTAATGTGTCAGCTCCTTGTCGAGATCATCCGTAAATCTGGGATCATTGCGGGTATTTAGATAAATACTCATGCAGAGACTGGAGAAACAACCGAGGTGAATGACGGTGATTTTTCACTTCTACGTACAAAACGTGCGACACTATGCCAGGGATGAATATGCTACCGCTGTTTCTCGCATATTAATAAAGTTGACTTGATGAAGTTGTCATTGTTCGCAGAATTTGCACGGTTTTCTTGATAGGTGTGCACCATGCCGGCAACTCCAGTGAAATTCCACCTTGGTAGTTTAAATCAATGTGCGACAGCTTTGTCGGTGGAGAATTGTTTTGGCAAATAGAGTTCGGTCCGCATATATTTAATCATTATTCCTACACACTTCAGATCTCAGCCAAGATTTAATCCCGGTTCTAAGAAATCGACAAGATAAATATTGCATTCGTGCGGAGAGCAGATAAATGCATAGGGGAGAAATAACAGGAAAGAACCCCAATCCCCCCGATACGTCAACGTAATTTTAGATCTGCATGTCTGAAAACGGTCTCTATCGTTTTTATCCGCATCACTATAATTTCTTGATTTTGTTCCGAAAGCGTGCTGCCCAGAATTGCACACATAGTCGATTTGAAGATGTACTAGTGTTTCATAACGCTTTTTCAACAATTTGCTTCGTTTTTCTACTCTATGCCTATATTTATAACAAATCTTTGAATCTTCACACCTTACTAAATGTTTTCGCAAACCAACCCGGCCAATTCCAATGATTCATGCACGCAGAACCATAGGCTCCTGTATCCCTGTACGGCATTTATATCTGGAGCCTTTAACTTATATCACTTCCCCTTGATATTTCTACCAAAATGAGTGAAAAGATCGCTTTCTTGTAGATGACATGAACATTGCTGAAAAAGAAATACGTGAACCAAAACTTTGCAACTTGCTTTCATCAGGCGACCAGAGGAATGATACATTTCCAATGTTCACAACAGTTTGTAGCACAGAAGAAAAGTTTTGTCGATTTGTTGGCAAGTAGACTCGGGTTGGCATTCAGAAACGTTTCAGTAATATGTATTTATTCTTAGCAACGTTCAAAATGAATCAGATCATGGGCTTTGAAGTGTAAAGTGTTGCTGCTGACAGAGAGACCTAAACTTCTGTGTTGCAAATTCCATTGCCCTAAGGGAAAAAAAACGTTCTGACATGTTCCGTCAATTAACCATTTTAACACATCAATATAAAAGGTATCAATGATTTACGCCTCACTCACCTCTTATTTAAAATAGTTGTGACGAGACGGAGGTTCATTTCAATGATGTTATCTTGTTTTCCGCTCTAATTGTATTTCCAATCTTACGATTGTCAACCCTACGGATTTCAGACAAAAGAGAACTCATGAGTAATATGAGGCATGAATTTGAATGCATTCTGCAATTTGAATGCAAAACAGGCTAGATTTGCATTAGCCCTCGTCAGAAATATTTCGTAAATATTTATCGACCGAATATATTGGAGCAGTAGCGTAATTTTCCTTGCGATTTCTCGCCCGGATTGTGTTCATTAAAGTAAAGAAAAAAAGAAGGAAACCATTGACTGCTTTGCCTGTTAACTGCATGTTGATTAACAGGAAAAATACAATGTGTTTCACTTCAGGCCTGGAGAATCTGCGCCAGAGTGTCAAAGATGCAGGTAGGCGAACACAGAACAGTTGCAGATGGTAGTATGGATAGAATTCGCCACATAGTTGAAACCAGAATGCAACGGTGAACAACTGAAGATGATGGAGAATATTGAAACCTAAAATAGAAACAGAAACATATGGGGGTACGCAGAAAATCTGGCAACAGCTTCTGAGAGAAGTAGAGAGGCAAAGATTCGAGTCGATTACTTTTCATCGGATATTGTAAAAGTTAAGAACGTAACAAGTGAAAGGCCGTGAGTAAGAACGGGCAAGATAGATTATTGTTGATAGTGTGGAAAGCGGGTAAGTTCCTGTGAGAAACTTCCCATTGTGCAAGACTAGCGCGAATGATCGTGGAACAAGTGGTGTAAAACGAGACAGGAAGTCATCTGGACTGAAAACGCCATCTCTGTTCCCTTTGCGCAAATACTGTCAGACCTGCTGGGAGTTTCCAGCATCTTCTGGGGTTTTTTTCTAAAGCTCGGTCTGCCTATGTGCGAATGATCGAATAAAATGCGACAGTAAAATTAAACGAACTAAAAGCAAGTTAAGAAGCGAGAGCAATAAAGAGAACAAAGATCAATAAGCATCTTTGGGGTTGTGTTTGCAACTTGGACCATTTGAACTCAATTCAGTTTGCTGTGGATTGTGTCACTAAACGATGGTGTGTTGCTCGTCGAACTCCCATTGAGATTAATTGAAACATTTACGATGGCAACGCTCAGAAATTCAAGACTTGACTTTACAAAGAGCTTTGTTCACGACCAGCAGACACGCCAATCAGTTTGCTAGATGTTAATAGAAATTTGAAACATTCCAAACTTAAGGGTGGGGGGAAACACATCACCAGTTTAAAAATCATGTCTGTACCTATTACAAAATGGACGAAATGGTCCAAGCTCATATGTCGTGAACACTAAATGGATTCAAGTGGGAAATCGTGTTTGATTCTGTCCACAAAGCTTATGAAAATTAATGTGGCTGTGAATGTATCCAATTGGTATATTGTGCGTGATTGCATCATGTGAATGTACCTTATAAGCGAATATTATTATCTTCAAAATGGAGCAATGTACAAGCTTAGGAAACATAAAATGTCGGATATAGAAGGTCCATATGATCTGAGACGGGAAGAAAGGATTTACCATTCTGTGCTTGAGGAATGAGGTTTGGCCATTTGCTAATTGGTCACTCGATAGAGCACAAGAATGGTTGGTTGAATTACACTATTCTGTGCTGTGTAATTACATGAACCTTTAAGATATGCACTGGCCACTGTTCGGAGAACATACAAAGAAGACATGTACCATACTCACAACATGTGAAATGTTCCTTGTTTCCAATCATATATAACAAGAGGCTAGCATATATTCTCGAGAGTATTAATTGTCTATAGTTCAGCTGTGTTTCAAGATTAAGCCAATGATTTTCAACATTCTTACTTCACCAATGTTTGAAACCGCTAATTATCACATAGGCCTTCTTTCATATGCTGTATTGAAATTCAGGCATTTAGAACACAGAATAATGTAAAGCAGGTGCATAAAGCTAAGATTCGATATGAGTTAGATATGTGCAGCCAACTCTGCGAATCTTATGTCAGTGACCAACTATTTACCTAGAGTTTGCTGTCCTCCATATTCACGAGCGTGACCGGGATTTTTGAAAATGAAATAATAGGAGAGCATACGAAGGCTAGGCATATGCCACGTTGAGTATCGGGGATTATGACCTCAATAAAGGGCTTAAGAATTTTCTAGGGTAGATAATGACGAAATATTTATTGTGGGTTATTAATTCAGATGAAGGCGTTGAATCACTAATCACTTCTTCACAAAAGAGGCACAAAAACCTTGAAATGTCACTCCTAAATCTATAGGAATTGTGATTCGTAGTGGGAAATATTAAAAAAACTGAGACAGGCCAATATATAATATGTGGAGATCTGACGTTGGAGCAGTGCTCCGAAAGCTTATGGTATTTGCGACCAAATAAACCTGTTGGACTTTAACCTGGTGTTGTGAGACTTCTTACAATATATAATAGGCAGATGTATCGACATCTGCCAAACGCCATCCCCTTCCCATGGGATCTCCCGAGCAATCGAAGAAGGTGCAAAGCTTGCAACTTTATCTCCTTCCTCCGCATGAATCGAGGCTCGGGACAAACCTTTCAGGTTGAGCTGTGTTTTATTTGGATGTTCTGTTCAAAGCCCGGTCTCGTGTACACTGGTGTGACTAACTACAGACTGGGTGACGGTGTGCGGATCACCTGCACTCAGTCCTCAACCAGGAATCCAACCTTCCTGCTGCTTACAATTTCAACGCAGCACCTTGTTCTCATGTCCACATGTCTGTACTTGGTTTGCTGCAATACTTCAGAGACACCCGGCGCAAGCACGTTACAGCCGTCAGGACTCAACGTTGAGTTAAAAATCTTTAGACAGCGACGCTTCTCTTACATCTTTATCCCTCTTTACTTCACGAACACATTTTGTCCCCACGCCGACGCTCGCCAACCGCCCCCCGCCCCCCCCCCCCCAACATCTGCCAACTTCTTGATGCCCCTTGATGTCAATTTTGAGACAATCCTTTGTTTCAAATTCTACCAGATACAGTCGAGTGTTCAATATGGTCCTTCTCTTTAGTTCTGAGGAAGATTCAAACGGACTCGAAACGTCAACTCTGTTTTGTCTCCCTACAGATGCTGCCAGACATACTGAGACTTTCCAGCATTTCCGGTTTTGTTTCTAATTTACTAGGTTGGCGTGCGGAACATCCATGATAAAATCGTGGCGTAGGCTTGTGTGGCTTAAAGCCTATTATAATTATTGTTCCCCGACCTAACGCAGGTCAGATAAAACTTTAAATTGTGCCAAAGATAACAGACATAACACCTTTAATATTTACCACTTTTCTTTCCAGAGGAAGCGATGCGCCGAAAATTGAATGGTAAGGACCTTAACAAATACAGTCGTAAGAGAACGATCTCGTGTTCATTCATTTGGAGTGTCTGTTTAAGCAAATTAATAGCACTGCGTTTTTTTTTAAAATCGACAACCTTTGCAGTTCCAAAAAGTTCGCTGTATCTAGGGTTTATCTGGCGAAAGTAATAACCGGTCTTTACCATTAATGAATGAACTACGCGTGGTTCAGCTGAGCCCAAGACATTTCTGGACTCCTCATGTAGCTAAGAAAGCCGAAACCTGCTCAAGACGTTCGTAAATTCAAGGAACGTGTGTCTGTGAATCAGGATTGTATGTGACTGAAAGGGCAATTGTAGATGGCGGTGTTGAATGCATCGACTTCCGGTTTCCAAAGAAACCTTGGCTCGTTGTTGCAAGCAACGTTCTTGGTGATACATTCAGCTGCCTTCGGACACGAACGGGCAGAGAAGGTGAATCTTTAAATTTGTGGACCCCATAAATCAGTTGGAACGCTGTTTCATAGATGAGGACATTTGTTGGAAATGCTTTCCGCAAGACAAGTAATGCCATCGCACTCACTTCGAATGTTGAGCGGGCTTGCTGCACCAGAACGTGAGTTCATTTCTGCAGCATTCCCAGCTTTCGATTTGCTCTCATAGCCTCCGTATTTATGTGGCAGTATTCATAATCAGTTCAGATTGTGCTCAGTGGTAATAGTTGTAACAGAGTAAGAATTGTAGCAACTGCTTATTGACTAAAGCATTGACTGAAATCGAAGGTACCAGCCAACCATTGTCTTTCCTCCAGAATTACTAAGAATATTATTTCCACGCACTGCAGCGACTTAGGACAAAACAGATGAGAAAACGGGCATTGAAAATCATCGTGCTACCACACAAAAGCAATTTCCTCCACCTCCTGAATGAACTAGAAATTTACTGCGCTTTTTATTCCATTGCCCTGCGCTTCGCTGTTGCATCAATGCTCTTTGTCACCGTCTTCTTTCACATAATGTTAACACATAGCAGTGGAGCAAAGTGGGTGAGCACCGATTATGTACCGCTCCACACATTTCATCGCTGTGTATAATCTGGTGCCTGGATAAATTTGTATTATTTGACATAATGTTAACGGGCTAACATGATGTCGGGCCGTTATGCCATTAAATGCTGCACATTTAAGCCACTACACATGAAGCGTTAATTGCTTTTGTTTTGCTGAAGATCTGCATTGGCTCGATCACTGATGGCAATGGCCTTTAAACTTAATTTTGTTCTGTGAGAAATTTGCCAACAGATCAATTAAATTTAAATGACCCCTCCTTGCGTGCCCACTGACATTGTATCACCAAAAAATACTCGGCCGGTATGTCAGTGGCTGTCGATAATCAAAAAGCGTCAATGTTTCCAATCAAGTATCATTCAGAAGAGAAGTTCACCACGAATCGTTAATTCTGGTGCTCTCTTCACAGATTCTGCCAGACCTCTTTATTGTTTGCAGCATGTTATTTTTTATTTATTTCTGATTGTCATTTTTAAAATTTGACAGTTTCATCTTCTGAAGTATTTTGCTTCTATTAATATAATAGTCCGTCGCTCTATATCAGTGTAGATATTTAGAAAACCTTCAACACAAAAAAAATCGACAGGAAACATAAGCAGAAACCAATGCGTGTCACCTCGTGCCACTATGTACATTCAAAATATATACAAGTGTGCTGCCAAAATTAAGTGGCTGCATTGACAATGAAGAAATAATAAGACTTGGGATGATTTATCCACATAACAGGAGACTGCCTGTTGATTTGAGCCAGACTTTGTATCCTCTTATGGTGGCGTCGGCGACTCGAAGTCAGCAACAGTAAATGAACGTTATGAATCCAAAAGGAAATCATATAAAACGCATTTAATCGCAGACTTAATGGACTGAATAGGCTCCTTCTGCACAGCAGAGACTGCATGGTTCTAAAGGCTGACGGGGATGTGGAAGGTGCTGCCAGTGGGGTCGAGTAGCTGTCTTGAAATAGAAGTTAGATATTTACATTGAGCTGAAAGCTATAAAAGGGCATGTTCAAACGAGGCAGTAAGGCGGGAAACTGCTTGCCTCAAGCTTAAAGGCAGGCTTCAAAGTATTGAAATGCTTGTGCGGTTCTTGAGTTGCAAGTCCTCAGTGAAACAAGTATGTGCGGCAATCAAACAGGACTTACCTACAATTAGGCAAATGATAGAGTGTTCACCTGTAACTTCACGTGTACTGAGATTGGTCTACTCATACACACAACGCACTAAACTATCAACATATCTAACAATTTACACAGTCAGTTGATGCCGAATTGCAAATGCCAATCATTTCTTTTTCGCTGTTTCAGAGTTAGAACTTTTGAAGGCGGATGTAAAAAACAAAGGTAGCTTCATAAAATCATCTGACTCAGATTTCACCGATGCATGATCAGATATTCACCTGATGCAACAATGACCTTCAGCGAAATTTAGGGTGTGAAATTGTAATGCCTAACTCTTCCCCGCACTTCAAGACAAGACTTGTTAAACGAAAGCATTACAACATATCTGACTTTATCCACGATTGCCTTGCAGGTGTAGAATGCGATGTTGCCAACAAATGAAATGTTGGCAGATGTCAATGCCTCGGTCAATAATCATCACCAACTGTTTTATATTGTCACACACAACTTCAATCTTTCTAGTTTACTGCAATACAGCTGAAAGGGCGAAATAAAACAAAAAGGGAAACAATTAAACTTGTAAAATGGTATTGACGATTACATCCAATCAAGTACTTGCGTCATTAGGTCAAGAGCGTAAGAAAATAAATATTTGCACCTGCAGGATAGGGAGACGATGTCCGAGTGATATTACTGCTCGGGTAATAATCCAGAAATTCAGCTAATGTTCTGGAAACCCGGGTTCGAATCCTGCCACGGCAGATTGTGGAATTTGAATTCAATAAAAAAAAATATCTGGAATTAAGTGTCTATTGATGACCCTGAAACCATTGTCAATTGTCGGAAACCCCCATCTGGTTTGCTAATGTCTTTTAGGGAAGGAAATCTGCCATCCTTACCTGGTCTGGCCTACATGTGACTCCAGAGCCACAGCAATGTGGTTGACTCTCACCTGCCCTCCGCAACTAGGAATGGGCAACAAATGTTGTCCAGCCAGCGACGCCCATGTCCCATGAGTGAATAAATACAGCATCAATGCAATACTATCTGGACGTTGCTGAAGAATATATATATATGTCAGATATGCAGACTGTTTTGCTTCTAAAATAAACTGTGGGATATTGTGCGTCCATCTCAGCTAAAAGACTTGAACGTTTCCTATTAGTATATGTGCATCCCATAGACTGGCATTCCTACAATAGTGCACGGAACAGATTGTCTGTAAAATGCTAAACACATCCAAACGCAAATATTCACCTACAGGAAGGGAACGGAAATCACACAATGCAGAACCAAAAACGCACTTTGCTCATCATTCGCAGGCTCATCATTCTCCTTATTATTGTGTCTCACATCAATTTGCATGCACTTAAATAGACTGCGGGTTTCAACAGGAACATAATAAATAATTGTGTGGATTGAGATACCCAATTTTGTGCAATTTCACCTCATGCTGCAACCCTATGTGTAAGTCAGAAGAAATGTGGTGTCAGGTCCTTGGCTTCAAAGGTTTCGGCAAAGCAAAAGCTCTAGGAGTGTACATCAAATCATACAAACATGCAGGAGCAGTCCTGGCGTGATGTAAAAATTGTGAACTTGTCGAATTTACTGCAGAGAACGCAGTTGTGGCCAATTATTGTATGTTTTCTAGAATGAGCTTGATATCACTCGTGGAGTGAAGAGGATCAAAGGATATGAGGGAAGGCGGGATTAGGTTATCGAGATGAATAATCAACCATGCAGATAGGCTCGAAGGGCCAAACGGTCTACTCCTGTTCTTATTTTCCATGTTCATATCCGGTCACTCGAGACGATTTACCAGAATTATATCAAACATAAGAGACTTTAGTTCATTTGAGGCCAGGAAAAACGCATTTTCTTTTCTTTGGAGCAGCAAAAGTTTAGAGGATATTCAATTAAAAGCATAGCAGATACGAACATACTATCAACAATTTTCATGACAAAGATTGAATCTTCAATCTATAAACTAAATTATCGATTTAAATAAGGTCCTATGAGGAAAGGTTGAGGGAGCTAGGGCTGTTCTCTCTGGAGCGGAGGAGGTTGAGGGGAGACTTAATAGAGGTTTATAAAATGATGAAGGGGATAGATAGAGTGAACGTTCAAAGACTATTTCCTTGGGTGGATGGAGCTATTACAAGGGGGCATAACTATCGGGTTCATGGTGGGAGATATAGGAAGGATGTCCGAGGTAGGTTCTTTACTCAGAGTGGTTGGGTTGTGGAATGGACTGCCTGCAGTGATAGTGGAGTCGGACACTTTAGGGACATTTAAGTGGTTATTGGATAGGCACATGGAGCACACCAGGATGATCGGGAGTGGGCTAGCATGATCCTGGTTTCAGATAAAGCTCGGCACAACATCGTGGGCCGAAGGGCCTGTTCTGTGCTGTACTGTTCTATGTTCTATTCTATAAAGTAATTGATATATTTTAGAAATGCACACGATATGTCTTATCAGCACCTTTACATAAAAATGTAACAAAGATATAATTGCGTCAATAAAACTTTATGCTCCAACCCCAAGATTTACGTTTAGCAAATTCAGTGCAATAGGGCTCAAGTAAAGTGGACACTCAGGTCGGAATTGTACCGGCACGCCAATCCGATTCCGGGGGCGTGTGAGGCTCGGACAACGGCATTCTCCGTTGGCCGCGGGCGGGATCGTGCGGACCTCGGGCAGACCTGCCGATAACATTCCGCTCTCAGTCTTCCTTTTTGCATGCCTCTAGCCCAGAAGGTTGTCAACACAGGAATCGGCATTGTTACTGAGTTCATTTGCTTTATCTCAAAACGCGGTGCACCATCTATCATGTTGCAAGTAGCAGTTACCAGGAGCATTTTACCCCCACAGACGAACGGTATAAGAAGACAAACGAGGGTAAGGAACCCAAACCGTTTCCTGCTTCAGCATAATAGGCCTCGTAATGGGTGTGGGGCATAACTGGATACGGGCAAGTTACAGAAAATATGGAAATAATCCAAAACGCTTGTTTAACGTTTGACATTGCTTTGAAAGCAACACGACCTAGAGGCCTGTACGATCGTCGCAGGGTGAAATACGCAATAGCAGCGGCGCCGCCAGCCTTTCACAAGTACAACAACCGCCTCCAGCCAGAGGCTGGCATTGGGACAACAGTTCTTGTCCATATAGTTGATAATTTTGCCTTGTTCATGGAGGATGTAATTTTCGTATGTAAAGCAGTCATCAAAATTATGAAAACTTCGCAAAAAGCAATTAAAGTAAAATCGTTTAACTGGCACAAGAGCCAGCGACCATAAGACAGAAGGTTCAGATGGTTGGCTAAAGCCGGAATTGGAGACAGTGACATTTCCTTCCACTGAAGAAAATATTGAATCTGAAATGTAATACCTGAAAGAGTGGTAGAAAGAGATTTAGCAGTGACTTTCAAATAGAAATAGAATTTATACGTGAAAAGCTAAAGCAGGAAGATGAGAAGCAAGTTCCTGAGGCAATGTAACGTGATTCTAAACAACATGCCTTTGTAGCCCAGCGGTTTACATCTTCGAGAGCGACATTAAACATGGTCGGTTTGGGAAGATAGGAATGCGGGATGGGGGACTGGGGGTGGTGTTACGTTGATGGTTTTGCGGGCTGGTTTGCAGTGTGTGGGAGATACCACATTGGTTCCCTAATGCAATTTCTACTTGACTATGTTTATTTCTGTATAAACCAAAGGGATTAACGAACTAACAGGCGACATAAAAAGCTGTCAATGTGTTCCCATCTGCACCCAAGCACAATTTTGCCAGCAGCATGTTATTTTAGTGCACTACCTTGACGTGGTCGTATCTCCTGGCACCATTCTTGACAGAAATGCTTCTGATCTCGGAAGCATTTTTTTGTACTTTGATGGTGTACGTTAATCACGCGTAATGAACTTAGCGCGTACGAACTTGCATTTGGAAGGAGTTCACGTGCCCCTAGACACAGTTCACAATTGATATTCAGTTCCACTGAATTCAGGATGAAACATTGGGTGGTGTTTGTATTGTCACACTTACCACACTCCCCAGACGATGTTCTGTCCGTAAGATTTATTTCCTTGATCCGTTCCAAGCAAGTTTGTACTTCTCTTTTAGAAATTGAAGAGGTTCGTCAAAAGTGCAGTAAGTAAAGTTGGCCGAACATCTTGTCTTGGTGTAGTTGCTCAATGGATGAGTATAAAAGCCCGCTTCACGTTGAGTATTGATAGCTTAATTGCTGTAGGTTCATGTCACAAAATGTAACTATTGGATGGTGGATGAAAAAGAGACGCATGTGTACAAGGTCATAGTCGAAAGACTCGGTCCTTCAATCCTCCAAATTCGGAGTGACTAATTTTGAATATTGCAGATCTGCATCTCCCCATTATTTGTATGCCCATTTTCTATATATCTACATATCCAGCAATAATATTAGAAACATATGCTTCACATAGCTGTACCACATTATGTGTTTGTCTGCCTCATGACATCCATCGTAATTTCAAGCCTCTAAAATGTATTTTTCCCTGTCATCCGTTGTTGCTTCCCAGAGGTATTTAGCGCGGTTCGTATGCTATTACACCTGAGACAGAACGACAGATTTGAATGTTGGTAAATGACACAGTGTTTAAACAAGAAAACTGGAAGATGTATCCCTAAGCTCACCTTATTATGTGTCCCTAAGCTCACCTTATTTAATTATCCCCACAACCCGGGTCTGCGTGCGTTTCCTCCGGTGCTCCGGTTTCCTCCCACGTTCCAACGATAGGTTGATTGGACATGATAAATTGCCCCTTAGTGTCAACGAGACTAGAAAGGTAAATATATGAGGTTAACAGGAGAGGGCCTGGTGGGATTGTTGTCGGTGCAGATTGGATGGGCCGAATGGCCTCCTTCTGTACTGTATGGATTCTATGATTCTATGTATTATGACTTAAATTCAACGTAGTTTCTGAGCCCTGATGACTTATAGAATCGTATTGCGAATAAATAGTTGCTGTAATAGTGGAAGGACTGGTGACAATTTCCCAGAGCTCCTTTGAAGCAGGAATGCTGCAACCAGATTGAATGTTAGCATAAGTGAAACTGTTCTTTCAACAGGGAGAGAGAAAGCAAAACAAAATAAAAATTACAGACTAGTTCGGAAAATCTCAAATATCGAAAACAAATGCTAGAATCATATTAGGGAAGTTTTAACAATGCGTTTCGGAAAGCAAAGGGGAATTATCACAAGTTCCACATGGTTTTCCAAAGGGACCAAATTGTTTGAAAAATATTGTGAATTAATTAAAGGTGCAACCAGTCACGTACACTAATAGGTACAAAATATTTGGATTTATGAAACGGAATTCGATAAGTTGGAACAAAAAAAAAGTGCATCGGCAATAAAAGAGCTCATACGTAGAAAACAGGTTCATGGATAGGAAACGTGTATGTGCATAAACGATTCATGCTCAACTTCATACACGTACGACCAGAAATTAGAAAGAACAATTGAATGTTGGGATTTAGAACATAGAACATAGAACAGTACAGCACAGAACAGGCCCTTCGGCCCACGATGTTGTGCCGAGCTTTGTCTGAAACCCAGATCAAGCTATTTCCTCCCTATCGTCCCGAAGTACTCCATGTGTCTATCCAACAGCTTCTTAAATGTTCCTAAAGTTTCTGACTCCACTATCCCTGCAGGCAGTCTATTCCACACCCCAAACACTCTCTGAGTAAAAAACCTACCTCGGACATCCTTCCTATATCGCCCACCATGAACCCTACAGTTATGCCCCCTAGTTACCACTCCATTCACCCGAGGAAATAGTCTTTGAACGTTCACTCTATCTATCCCCTTCATCATCTTATAAACCTCTATCAAGTCTCTTCTCAACCTTCTCCGCTCCAAAGAGAAAAGCCCAAGTTCCCTCAACCTTTCCTCATAAGACCTACCCTCCAAACCAGGCAGCATACTGGTAAATCTCCTCTGCACTCTTTCCAGTGTCTCCACATCCTTCTTATAGTGAGGTGACCAGAACTGCAGACAATATTCCAAATGTGGTCTCACCAAGGTCCTGTACAGTTGCAGCATAACCCCACGGCTCTTAAACTCAAACCCCCTGTTAACGAACGCTAACACACTATAGGCCTTCTTCACGGCTCTATCCACTTGAGTGGCAATCTTCAGAGATTTATGGACATGAACCCCAAGATCTCTCTGTTCCTCCACATTCTTCAGAACCCTACCTTTGACCCTGTAATCCACATTTAAATTTGTCCTACCAAAATGAATCACCTCGCTTTTGTCAGGGTTAAACTCCATTTCCCATTTTTCAGCCCAGCTCTGCATCCTATCTATATCTCTTTGCAGCCTACAACAGCCCTCCACCTCATCTACTACTCCACCAATCTTGGTGTCGTCAGCAAATTTACTGATCCACCCTACAGCCCCCTCCTCCAAGTCATTTATAAAAATGACAAATAGCAGAGGACCAAGCACTGATCCCTGTGGCACTCCGCTGGTAGCCGGTTTCTAGTCCGAAAATGTTCCATCCACCACCACCCTCTGTCTTCTGTTAGATAGCCAGTTACCTAGCCAATCGGCCAAAATTCCCCCTATCCCACACATCCTTACTTTCTTCATAAGCCGACCATGGGGGACTTTATCAAACGCCTTACTAAAATCCATGTATATGACATCAACTGCACTCCCTTCATCTACATACTTAGTTACCTCTTCAAAAAATTCTATCAAATTTGTGAGGCAAGATTTGCCCTTCACAAATCCGTGCTGACTATCCCGGATTAAGCTGCATCTTTCTAAATGGTCGTAAATCCTATCCCTGAGGACCTTTTCCAAGACTAACCGGCCTATAATTACCAGGGTCATTTCTATTCCCTTTCTTAAACAGGGGAACAACATTCGCCACTCTCCAGTCCTCTGGCACCATCCTCGTGGACAGTGAGGACGCAAAGATCAATGCCAAAGGCTCTGCTATCTCACCCCTTGCCTCCCAAAGACTCCTAGAATATATTTCATCAGGCCCAGGGGACTTATCGACCTTCAGTTTATTCAAAACTGCCAGTACATCCTCCCTCCGAACATCTATTTCCTCCAGCCTATCAGCCTGTAACACCTTCTCTTCCTCAAAAATATGGCCCCTCTCCTTGGTGAACACTGAAGAAAAGTATTCATTCATCACCCCTCCTATCTCTTCTGACTCCATGCACAAATTCCCACTGCCGTCCTTGACCGGCCCCAACCTCACCCTGGTCATTCTTTTATTCCTCACATAAGAGTAAAAAGCCTTGGGGTTTTCCTTGATCCGACCCGCCAAGGACTTCTCATGCCCCCTCCTAGCTCTCCTAAGCCCCTTTTTCAGCTCATTTCTTGCTAACTTGTAACCCTCCATCGAGCCAACTGAACCTTGTTTTCTCAACCTTACATATGCTTCCTTCTTCCTCTTGACAAGACATTCCACCTCTTTTGTGAACCATGGTTCCCTCAGTCGGCCATTTCCTCTCTGCCTGGCAGGGACAAACCTATCAAGGACACCCAGTATTTGATCCTTGAAAAAGTTCCAATGTTCATTCGTGCCTTTCCCTGACAATTTTTGTTCCCATCCTATGCTTCCTAATTCCCACCTGATTGCATCAGAATTACCTCTCCCCCAATTGTAAACTATGCCCTGCCGTATGGCCCTCTCCCTCTCCATTGCAATAACAAAAGACACCGAATTGTGGTCACTATCTCCAAAGTGCTCTCCCACAACCAAATCTAACACTTGGCCCGGTTCACTTCCCAGTACCAAATCCAATGTGGCCCCACCTCTTGTCGGCTTATCCACATATTGTGCCAGGAACCCCTCCTGCACACACTGCACAAAAACTGCCCCATCTGAACTATTCGACCTCTAAAGGCTCCAATCAATATTTGGAAAGTTAAAGTCCCCCATGACAACTACCCTGTGACCTCCACACCTATCCATAATCTGCTTAGCAATTTCTTGCTCCACATCTCTATTACTATTTGGGGGCCTATAGTAAACTCCTAACAACGTGACCGCTCCTTTCCTATTTCTAACCTAAGCCCATATTACCCCTGTAGGCAGATCCCCTTCGGAATGCCTTTCTGCAGCCGTTACACTCTCCTTGTTTAACAGTGCCACTCCTCCACCTCTTTTACCAGCTACCCTACACTTACTGAAACATCTATACCCCGGAACTTCCAACAACCATTCCTGTCCTTGTTCTACCCATGTCTCCGTAATGGCCACAACATCGTAGTCCCAAGTGCCAATCCACGCCCCAAGTTCACCTATCTAATTTCGGATGCTCCTTGCATTGAAGTAGACACACTTCAACCCACCTTCTTGTCAGCTGGTACCCACCTTTGACCATGATACCCTTCCCAGTACCTCACTACACTCACTGACCTCCGGACTACAACTCCTTTTCCCATCCCCCTTACAAATTAGTTTAAACCCCCCCGAAGAGCTGCAGCAAATTTCCCTCCCAGGATATTGGTGCCCCTCTGGTTCAGGTGCACCCCGTCCTGTTGGTACAGGTCCCACCTTCCCCAGAAAGTGTTCCAATTATCCACATAGCTGAAACCCTCCCTCCTACACCATCCCTGCATCCATGTGTGGCACTCTCTCCCTGTTCCTCAACTCGCTATCCCGTGGCACCGGCAACATACCAGAGATGACAACCTGTTTTGTTGCAAGGGCGTTGCTCTACGGGACAAGGAGCTTTGCTACATCAGGTAGGGTTTTGGTGAGATCGCATCTGGAACACTGTATCCTTTTAGTTTCGATATTTAAGGAAAGATATTTTTCTGCTGGAAATGGTGCAGTGAAACTTCGCTAAATTGAAGCCTGGCAGTAGATGGCTGACCTATAATGACAGGTTGGCTTAAATGCGACGATATTCTCTCGAGTTTGCAAGGGCGAGAGACGATCTGAATTAAGCCTACAAGATTTTGACAGGGTGGAAATTGAAATATCGGCAACGATTGTCAGGACCCCTTAGTCTGAGATGCAAGTCCCACTAGGCCAGTGAATTTAGCGATAGGCCTAAAGTGGGACCTGATCCAGGCGGAAATCAGTTTCAAATGCTCCTGGTCGGTTCTAATTGTTGTGACACAGATCTAACTCAGAAAGGGCAATAATCTGGTCCGATCTCATCTGCAGGTACTTTATTCGGAATAGTGAGATTAAAGTCAAATGTCGAGGCTTTTCGCCACCACACCTTCTGCCCCCAAGCAGCAATAACAAATGCCAATCACTGCAAGTCCTTAAAAGAGGAGACAAAACACAGTGGACTCCGAGAGCAAGCAATCAGGGGAGTAACGTTCAGATCTTAACTGTACAGTGCCCAAGCGCAAAGCATTATCTGCCAAGTTGAAAACGGGTATAATTGAAGGGAGCTGCGGATTGCCAGGGTTCGGGCTGGGCTGGGCTCTGGAGGTTCAGCCCGGAGCTCCTCATTCATGTGTATCGCGTGACTAGTCTGCTCAAAGCTTGCTGTATAACATTTAAACCATTTCTCTGAAATCAGTTTCAAAAATCGTTCAGTCTTCATTAACTAGTCCTCTCTCTCCTTGTGGTAGAATCATCTCAAGTATCTCGCTGGAAGTTAACTTCAATGATCTGTTAGAATGAACAGACTAGTCTGCTCTCTGTTCCATTCAAAAGCTTTCATTTCACAACCCATTTCACGCTCCATTAGGTTTAGAAGCCATTGCATTGCAGCTGCTGCCTTCGCCAAATGGGGGATTGTGATTATTCATTTATATTGCACATCACAATCCACTAATTCTCAAATTCTTCATAGAAAAGGCAGCTGTACAGTCAGAGCTCAATTCAAAGGCTTTTCCTTGTTACTCTGATCTGCTCCTTGGAAAGGGCAGCTGTTAAGTCTGAAATCATATTTTAGAAACTTTTCTTTCTGCACAGGATTTCTTCGTGGAAAGTGCAACGGCTCATTCTGAGCTCATTTCCAAACTTTTTTTTAAATTTCTATCTCTTATTACTGAACTGCATGTCTTTACTGGAGGATGCTTTCCACCATACAAGTACCTGGCACCACGCATACATTAATGAGCAAGTGCTGAATTCTCTGGATAGACGTGATGATCACGTTAGGAGGTCATTGTAGCCCCCCACGTGGACAGGGACATGACTTGCACTGCAATCTACCAAGTAGACGTTGGCACTGCCGGATTGGAACTGTCAGGGTGATGTGCTAGATTGCCACTACCGAGCAGTGGTGCCAGAAGAGAGGCTCGACGCTCTGAAATGAAGGGTCTGGGCCTCTGTTGAAGTTATAGCAGGGTGTTGGTCACTGGTCTTATTTATTTTACTTATTAATTTATTTGTGTCACAAGTAGGCTTACATTAACACTGCATTGAAGTTACTGTGGAGACCACACTCTGAAATAGTTTGTGAAAAGTGTGCCCATTGTTTCCCACAGGCGGAAATATCTGAATGACGGGGCACGTCATCAGATTAAAGGGGTAATTGTTTCGACCTGGGATGCAGAGGAATTACTTAACAGGAAGAGTTGTGAGTCCTTGGAATTCTCGACAGCAGCGAGTTGTGAATGTTCCATCATTGAATACACCCATGAATGTGACATATATATATCATTTTCGAGGTGTCAAATAATCTGAGGAGAAAATAGAGAGAGCGTTGAACACTTATTAGCCATGATTGTATTCAGTGCCCTACAGTCTCCATGGGCCATCTGATGTTTTGCTCTTCCTAATATATGTGTATCATTGTCTAAATATAATAGATACATAAATTGCCTAATTTTGCCGGAATGTCCAGGAAAGAGAGAGGAAACTGATATTGGATTCAATGCAAAAAAAAACAACGATCCAAGCTATAAGATTGTCCTGTAACACTCCTACATTTCTGATGGAATCTTGTCATGTTTCCTCATGGTTTCAATTCACTTTCTCGCAAGTGCCACATTATACTTGACAAATACACCCTTTCCCTTCACGGACCAAGGTTAATGTTTAACGTATCTCTTTCAGGAGAAAGCATAGATGGCAAAAATACAGGTTAAATACCTCATCAATTATTTTTACTGACATTAATGACATAATTATTTCGCATTATTAAACAAACGGCTGGTGCATTTGTATTACTATTGAGTAAATCGATTAGCATTGATATGGTTCAGTACATGGTAATGTCAGCAATTTTGTGTGTGCTTCCATTCAGTTTGAATGCAAATCGCTTTCCACAAAACACTTCAATAAATGAAACTGGAGCATTTGCACACCTTCACCAGAATTGTAGCAAGTAACAAATATAGAAAGTCAACTGAACTTGTACTGCATATTGAGTAGGTTTTTATTTCCTGGCGTTTTAAGCACAGCCGATGTGTTTTCCTAGTCGAATGCCAGGGGTCGCTGGAATTATATATTGCTCCTCTGAAGAAGAAATCGAAGGTCCTTTGAACAGATAATCCGTTACCAAATCTAAATCGGAATCCAAATGATGCAACTAGATCTTGCAAAATGCAGCTGATGATTCTCAGTGAAGTATAGCTGAGAGGTGTTTTTAAGTCTTCCAACTGATCACCAATTTTTTTGTTCCAATGACGTCAGTGAAATTTCAAACCTGGCGATGCAAATAAGAGGCCCATTCACTATCTCAAAATTTCCGTTCTTCCTGCAATGCCATCTATCCTAACTATTGCTGTCTTGGTAAATTCGTGAAAAAGCAGTAGTTCTGATTATCATGTAAAATTTCTTCTGGTACGGAATAACCTTTCTTTCGATAAATTAGTCCGCATCGGGAAAGCATTTGGCTCCATTACGCAAACGTGATTGATTTATTTTTCAACTGGTTGCTTGCTTTAAAAAAAAGGGGGCTTCATAATGTTATCTTTTTTTTCAATTGCAGAGAGTACCATGCTAAAATATAGTATTACTTACCATAAAAAGGCACTATCTTGATAGGATGTAATGGTTCCCACTAAGCAAATCGGTGGGTGAGAATGTTTCTTAGAACGTAAGGCTCTGAGCCATGTTGTTGATATGTCCTTTGTCCTTCAACGCTATTTGCAAAAAAAACTCTTAGGCTGGGTAACTAATAAATATTTTTGTATGGGGTGCTTTTTTTGCCAGAAATTGATACTATCCGGAAAAAGGTAAACGAATTGGGTAAGTGAAAATGGACTTTCCCAAACTGAAATAGCAGAACACGGATCCATCAATATAAAATATTCATGAAAAGAATAAATAATTCCATTTTAAAAAAATAAGTTTCACGGACAGAATGATAAAAATGGCAACAATAGGACAAGGTGTTTCAGAGCAGATACGAGTGAGATAGGTAAGAATATGTGGGAGAAATAAGTTAGGGGTTTATTTATGAGTTAGATGCAGATAATAGGGAGAGAAATTCCAAGGTCGATTGAACTGTATGTCAACTCCACAAAATAAATGGTCATGGTCATGGTCATTGTAAAAAGACTGAAGGGCGGTGTGATAGAGAAGAGCTTACCACTGGTACATCACAGTGCCAGGGTTAAGGGTTCGATTCCAGTGTTGACTGACTGTGTGGAGTTTGCACATTCTCTCCCGTATCTGTTTGGGTTTCGGACAGGTGTTTCGGTTTCCTCCTACAGTCCACAAATGTGCAGATTGGACGGACAAGACATGGTAAAATCGGCTGGCTTACAGGGTAGAATCTGGTTACGATGCTCTTTGGAGGGTCACTGTAGATTCGATGGGTTAAATGGCCTCTTCCTGCCTCTCCTCTGGAGATACAAAACTCCTTATGTCAAGTTCGATAGCGATTATCTATCATAGATAAAAATATAAAAATCGGCCAAAATCAGCTGCCTCAAATATATTGGCTTAATTGTTCACTGGAAAAGCGGGTGAATTTGAGTGTGGGCGAATTGTCAAAACAAAATAACAATCCGTATTGGCTTCTCTAATTCGAAATCCTGAAACTTCATTGATATGAAATTCGAATTAATTGAATATTTCATGGAACAGAGAATGAAATGTGGAAGTCAAATGAGGCAGGGGCCAAAAGAAAATCGAACTAACTTCTGTAGTAGTCAGTGCCATAAATACATTTTCGCCACTGAAAGAAACTCGGATATTTTGCAGACTGTGAAATTGCACCATTTGATTGAATGGAGACAGACATCGTAAACATTAAATTAAGCGGGACCGCTTCATGTCTCTGGAACGTTAGACAAGTCTTCATTACAGCAAATTCAACAACATACAAATAAATAACAACCCACTATCTAGTTCACAAATCTATCAGTCAATTCGTCACCAAACAAATAACGATGCATCACGCCACATACTGCGTTAGGTGATCTGAGAACTGACGTCTACGAGCAAGGCTCTGCATGCCTGCCAGATCGAAACGTGTTAATGGTGAAAGATCGAACAAAATAACCAAAGGGGGAGGTTCAAACTATATTCCCATCCTCAATGTTGGGGGAAAGCAGCACACTGTGTCACAAGTCAATGCTGCAGCACTTGCAACCAATTTCAGCTACTTCCGATGTGTGAATGGTCCATCTCGGACCTCCTGCCGAGTCTCTCAGCATTGCAGATTCCACTTATAGGTCACGAGGATTCGCTCCACGTGACATGAAGAAACACAAAGGCACTTGTTACGTCCGTGCAATAATACTGAAAGCATCCTGCAGAACATGTCGCACTCCCAGCCAAGTTATATCCGAACAGCGACAAAGCAAACATTTGCCGGCCAAATGCATGTCGTTGACTCGGTGTCTTGGCTGCAAAATAAAACAGGTCAAATTGTAACCCAGCCAATCAACGCTCCACCAGACTACTGCAAATTATGATCCAGGCAATAGAAGGTGTGGTAAATAATGCTATCAGTCACTAATTGAAGAGCAATCACCTGCCTACTGACGCTCACTTTGGGCCTAACAGAGCCATTCATCTCCTAACATTTGTATAGCATTTGTCCAAAGAATAGAAATAAGGGGGGAAGGTGAGAGTTGCTACCTTTGACAATAAGGTAGCATTCTACCAATGATGGAGTGAAGGAGCCTTCTAAAACTGAAATAAATGGAAATCTGGGGAAAAAGGTCCACTTGTAGTAATCAAGCCAGCCAGGAAAGAAAGAAAGACATTTTTAATTTTTTTGGAAGTCACACTAACCAATGCTGGTACACTGTTGCAATAGTTCCTCGTGGCAGTGCCCGGGCGCACGCACTTTCAGCCACTTCAGCAACGATCATAATTTCATTATAAAGTCAGAACTAGGTACGGCCAGTGATGTTTGCATTAAGTAATATTCCCAAACCTCAGATACTGTCCGCTTGTAGTAATCCTATAATCACGTGTCAAGCAATGACCATCTCCAAAAAGAGAGACTCTAACCACACCAACCATCCTGACTTAGAGCTATATCACTATTACTTCACTGCCCTTGAGTCAAAGTCCTGGAACTCCGTCGCAAATAACACTTACACCAGATGGACAGATTTGTTTCAACAATTCACTTATTGCCACCTTCTCATGGAAAATTATGAATGGACAATGCATACTGGCCTAGCCAGCGACGCCCCCATAGAATGTATTGGACAATTTTAAAACAGAAGAAGCTCTTTGAAGCCACCATAATTATTGGAATCTTCGAAAACTTCAGTGAAAATCCGCATCCAGAGCTCGGACATAATATTTCCCATAATGACAGCATGACCTGACGTGTGATTATTTTAGTTATGGAAGAAACATTGATCAGAGCTCGTGGGATGGTGCACGAAAACAGATGAAGAGAGTGCGGTCAGAAATTTGCTGATAAATACCTGCATATGCATATATACAGGTACGCTGTACACACAAACACACAAACACAACACATATAGTGCTCATGATGTTTTTTGTCCCTATGCTTACCAGAAAGAAAAAAAGAAGGTAAGGCCGCGATTTTCAAAGAAACCTATCTTGAACATGTAAATCAAATCCGGCGGGAATATCTTCCATTTGTTACATTGCAGCTCAATATCATGGTCTTTCATGTCGTTTAATCCAAATGAAATCGGGCTGATTCACTTCATAATTCAGTCGTGTTTGTTGTTATTCAGTTAGTGTATACTGCCCCCCTGAAATGCGAATAAAAAACAAAATCGATTGCCATGGGGAGCAAATATTGCAAATTCGAAAAGTACTGTCCTGACAAGATTTTTCCTCAAATGCTTCCATGAAGACCTGTCTCATTCATAGAGTAAATATATAAATTTGTATAATAAATATTATCAAAATAGAAATTTTACTGAATGTATAGCCTGAACGGTTCATCAAATGTAATTATACGTTTCATCGTTTTGTTAATCCTCTTGCAATGCTGTCTTCCATCCCAATAATTCGATTAACTTCCTGAATTTAGAGCTGGAGAAGAAGGACATTCTGGAAGGTGCGTAAGAAATTGGCTTTATTTTGGATTGCGGGTGTATCTTTACAAATAATAATGAGACTTTAAAAGAAATTAGCCTGAAATTGAAGCCCTAATTGTGGTATTGATTGAAAGCACTGTTTAGCTCTTCAGGATAACGAAAAACCTTCTTTCACCAATCCATTAAAATTGGTTTTGAATGATGCGCATGATAGCAGTACGATAAGTTTGAGGTTATCCGCCTAGCTGCCACAAGAACTGGCTTCCATTCTCTGAACTTCCTCTCGCCTGATTCCCACTGCCGAAGCACTGAACTCCTGTTCTTATCCAATTTCTCTGGGAAGTTCCTCATGCCGTGCCTGACCTCAGCTTGCCCTTAATCTGTACCGACTATTCTTGCTATCATTTGGTTCCAGTGACCTTCTGAAAATCGAACTTCTCTTATTAGTCATCTGTTGTCTGACACTATTAAAGGTTCCCAAAACTCATGTAATAATGCCCTCACTTTTAAGTATGTCACCATCAGATCTATCCTTCAAGAACTACAATATTATAGAGCAGTCTGCCCTTGCAACCGACCTACGCAAGTGTATCTTTTTTATATACAAAATTCACGGACACATTCTCTACAGATCGATCCACGAAATCCATGCCTTATTGTCTCTAAGCAAGGTTCCACTCCCCCACTTGGGTCAAATTGTCTCCTTTGAGGCTAAGTATGTCATTCTGAGATGAAAGCAAATTACTGCGGATCCGGGAATCTGAAACAGAAGGAGAAAATGCTCGAATATCTCAGCAGGTCTGACAGCATCCGCCACCTTTGACAGGATTGGGGGGAAAAATCGTCCTCCCGAATCTTTTCATTTGCTGGGTGGAAATGAACTAACATTATTCAGTTATTGTCTTTTGAAATCTGGCGGTAAAAAAGTTGGAATAGCTTCTTGCACCCATTGCTTGGCGTTGCTTTTCCTGTCTCATTGACCCTTTTCATGTTGTTATCCCGCAGTGACACCAAGCAAATTGTATGCAGTCAAGTTTCTGTTCGCCTTTGAATATGCAGCGGTGCACGTCACAAACTCTTCTCAATACTTCACCACTGCCTCTTACGTATACATCTTGAATCTCGCCGTCTCAGAGCCAAGGTGCTGGAGAGTGCTTTGGAGACTCTCGTGCAGAGAAAGGAGGGAACGCAGTTTCACCTGCAAACCGTTGCCCCACCTCTTCACATACGCCCAGAGTCAGAATAGGGAGGAGTTGCCCACAGTGCACAGTACAATTGGAATGCGAGTGACATAGAGGACAAGAAACAAACAGAAGTGATGCATTTCAACTAATGGAATGTACTTAATGAGAATAAGAATGAAGACTGTCGAAATATAATCAAAATGCTGGTGATGACACGATGGGGATGAGGATGGGGACGAGAAGCCTTACGTGGCACTGAAAGAGCTTTGAATAGAATTGGAATATTCATTTCCAGGGTCAAGATTTAACCGTAAGGCATCTAAGACCAGCTGATAAAAAAGAACACTTGAATTTAATACTTCATCTTGAAAGAGTATCATTGTACTGCTGTCTGACTATTTACTCTATGCAAGGTTGTTGTTTTTTTTCCTTCGTTAACCCTTTGTTGGTTGCTTCTAACAATCCCAGATAACATGTCAGGTTGC
Source organism: Mustelus asterias (assembly GCF_964213995.1). Classification (NCBI taxonomy): domain Eukaryota; kingdom Metazoa; phylum Chordata; class Chondrichthyes; order Carcharhiniformes; family Triakidae; genus Mustelus; species Mustelus asterias. The sequence continues at coordinate 14,074,551 of NC_135820.1, forward strand.
CTACTTAATACTTACAGGAACTATCAAAAATGATGTGACCTTACAAGACAACAAGAAAAAAGAATCAGGGTTTTACCTCCAAAGAGTTTATATTCACGACTTTCTCATACAGTTATAGGCAACGAGACTCAAACGTTTACGTGAAGTTGCTTAAACATTGGAATCTCCGAATGATAAACAGTTAAGTTGGATGCGAATGCGGCTAACACTGATGTAGTCAATAAACTGCCTGTGTTGGGAGTTTTCTGTGAAATGTTTGTGCAAGTTTGGCATTAACTGCAACCAAGACTGAGTAGTCCAGTTGATATACACAGGTTTGATAGCGCCTTCTTTCTTTCTACGTTATCTCTACCTTGATTTAATTGGCCTCGTTGCTGCTTGCATCCAGGAGGGAGCCCTGAAATTTCTATTCGAGGTAATGGATTAGGCAACTGTAGTGTGCATGCTGAAGAAACAGTTTGTCTAGGCATTTGCATTATCAGGAGAAACAAAAAGAAACTCAGTTTAATAAACATTAATTCAGGTGCAAAATTAAATACGGTTCAAATACGCAAGATTACAACAATTAAAAGGTAATTGGCGTTGATAGCCTCAAATCCTCGGCATCAGCTGTGGCCGCTTGGGGTTTTAAGTAGGTAATAAGTTTGTCGATGTCATGAGCAAATTCAAAGCCGTTCTCAACTTTGAACAGTTATCGTGAATTGAAAAGAAAGAACAAATACATATTATCTGCTCCCACTGTTTCAGCAAGGTGAGAGAGATAAGCTGAATCTTATAAACCTTTGAGAACCTTTTGTCGGGATGAGCGGACTGGAGAGAGAAGCACTTCTTTTTTTCTAAACGTCGAAGTGCCATCAGTGGAGGTCTGGAAGAAATATATGTGAAAGTTCCTAACACAGATAATTAACATGCAGTGCTGGAATCCGAAGTAATCATTTAAAAGGGCTAACCGAAAAGTCTAAAATTGCTATCCTTCAGATCTGCTGGGATAGAACATATGCAAAAACAATGTAAGTTTCAGCTGTAGGAAGGTGGCAGTTACACTGCAAAGGGACTAGGGATGCCAGGCTCCATGATGGACGGGGGTGAGGTGAGAGCGAACGTGTCACATGGCTATTGTCGAATTATCTGTGGACTCCCAGGCTTAAGCTTTGATAAAAGGGTTCAGCAAGACTGAAAGTTAATTGTCATGAAATGTGTCCCTGTAGCTCTTTGTTAAAACTTACAATCAAAAACTACAGTGGAAAACTTGTATTGCCTTGAGGGCGCTAATCAAAGAAAAGCATAAGTGCAAAAACCTTTGTGCATTTCTCAAATTGCACTTTTGATGCATTATTTTCACTCTTACTGGCAGATGAAGAGTTGCGGGAAAAGAAAGCAGGTAAAATTCTTAGGAATAGTATGTTTTTTGTGGTATTGGAGTGATTTGTAGAACAAGCCAGATCAGGGTGGCAATTTTGATGTATCAATTGATTTTATCACTGACTTCCAGCTGTAATTAAGATCCAGATGTTTATTTCCAGCTCCCTTTATTTTTAACATTAGTTCAAATTATTGTAATGGGAATTTTAAGAGAGATCCTAAATTATATTCAAGTGACATTACCACGGCAACACTCATTCCTCAGCATGAATTATGTGGAAATTGCTGTCTTCTTTCAAGCTAATAGGTAGTTGCTCTCTTTTTAAAATTTCCACTGGATAGACACAATGTCAATTTTTGGAAAAACTCACTATTGCAGATTCAAATGCAAACAGCATAAACCATTCACACTTTGTAGTTTTACTATCCGATGCATTCATTATTTCAGGAAACACTAGATAGTGTGGGCTCAACTTTTCTGGACAATCTAGAGGGTGTTGGATGACATCATCAATTCCCTTAAGTTTATCATGGCGTTTGACACGGTAGCCAGCAAAAGATCCTTCCACTAGTCGCATTTTTGTGGAGACTAAAATGAGTGGTTTGTAATAATAACCAGATACTAACAAACACAGGAAATAATTCAGCGACACGACTTTATTTTGCAGTGTGTGGTTAAAATAATGGATTGCTACAAAAAGTTGCAGTTGAGATGAATGAGATTGTGGCTTTATGGAGCAGCAAAATATACAGACGAGAGGGAAAGGAATGTAAATATGTGCTTAGAAGGAGTGTGACAAACACCTCTGGCAAGACATTTATTTGAAGCACGGAGGCACAGTGGTTAGCACTGCTGCCTCACAGCGCCAGGGACTGGGTGCGATTCCACTTCGTCACTGTCCGTACAGAGACTGTATGTTCTCCCCATGTCTGCGTGGGTTTCCTCCGGGTTCTCTGGTTTCATCCCACAGTCCAAAATACGTGCTGGTTTCCATTGGGCATGCTACATTCTCAACAGCATACCCGAACAGGTGACAGAGGGGATTTTCACATTCATGCACTGCAGTGTTACAGTACTCCTATTTATGACACTAATAAAGTTAAACTTAGTAAGGCCACTATCAGTTGGACCGAATGTCGTGGTTCTCCACCTTGAACTACATGCCAACCTACGTAGCACACAGATCCTGCACCTTGCCTGGTAGACGCAATGAATCTACCACTGCTCCTCTTCAACTTCCAGCTCTCCATATCATGAAAACTGTAACCGATGATTTAAACATTATTTCCGTTGCAGAGGTAACAGCTCTGCGGAAGAAAATGCTTGATTTAGGTAAGGGATCACCTTAACTATCGCTTTGTCTAAATACTTCTGCACCATGTTTGTCTTAACTATAACGTAAACAGCAACAACAGCTTGTTTTTCTATAGCACGGTATCATAGCAGAGCATCCCAAGGGGCGCCAGAGTCCTGTGGTCAATTCAAAACAATAATATTGTGCAACAATAGGCGTATAGCATATTAAGTTGCAAAAAGTTTATAGAAGAAATGGGCTTTAAGCTTTGTTTTTTTAGATAGAAGCAGTGAAAAACCTGAATGTGGTGAGAAATGATGACATGTAACAGGCCAGAATTCCGTATCATAGCGAGTTGTCCCATTGGAGAACAAAAAGGACCGGTGAGGTATTTTGCTACAGATCGGTAAGCATATGGCAAAGTGATGAATGGCAATTCGTGTCAGCTAGGGTATAAGCATGGGAAGTCAGTATTAGCTCTAGTCATCAACAATGAAACTTAAAAATCAGATTAGGAGGGTATTGGATTAGCCTTGACTGTACACATCACAGGCGTGTATGGCTATTATACTTCCAGCTGAACTGTTGTAGTAAGAGTTCCTACTCCTTGGAATGTAAGCATCGTTTCATAACATGTTGCAGAAGCGATGTTCCTTTGTTTATGTTTTGTATTTCGCTGCTTTCAATGACAGTCCGTTCCTCTTTCTAATCAGATGAAAGAGTGAATCAAAATGACAAAGGTAAGATCAGATAGCAGCGTTGGGGAAGACCTCCACTCCCATCAATGCACCACAATGTCCTTCGTAGAAAGGTTTGTGTGTTCTTGCTATCACAACTGCAAATATAAATTGAAACAATGGTGACCTTCATAAGATAATTGAAAATAAAAGCAAATACGATGCTGACCCCATCCCCACTTCCCTGACGACTCACCACCCACTCCCCTTATATCCATATCCTGTCCAACCCCCCCCCCCCCTCCCGCCCACCACCCACCTCCCCACCGCCCCCCCCCCCCCCCCGCCCCTCCTCAACGCCACCAATGAGCCCAACCTCTAAGTTCGGTCAACAATGATCTAACTCCGCTTGGAAGTTATCCAGTAAGGAGTCCCCACTGATCTCTGTGGAAGACATTTCCAAGGAATACCGACCCACTGAGAAAAGGCAGTCTTCCCCATTTCCGATTTAAGCGGGAGATCTTTTATTTCGCTTCGTCCCAAACGCCCAGAGCTCGCCCAAGATTTGGGAGCATTCGTGTTGCCAAGCCGCCTCTGAAAGTTCTGCTTCATAAAAATGTCATTTTATCGTGTTCATCTCCAATGAGCATAGGCCCCATGCTCATTATTTCCTCATAAGGCAAGCTCTTCATCCCAACATATGATTCCTATTGAAATGTCTAGGCATTGTTTATAAAGCCTCTCCAAATGTGAACTGTACAACAGAAGCCAATTGCAAATATAAAAGGAAGCGTATATGAGGGCAGTCAATTAAGGGCATAGTCCATTACACTCAACAACCATTTTAAAGTGGGAAAACGTTAATACTGTGCTCAGTTTGTGGCCTTGGAAATCCACTATCCGGTTGTACAATTCCCAAACTGTCCCTTTCCCCACTTTGCATTTCAACTCCTCGGCCAAAAATACCCACATTCCATCATGCTTCCAAATTACGATACGTAACTGCATGTTGTGTTGTATGATTCATGTATAAGGACATCCATTTCTCTCTGTACTGCAGCATTCAGCTGTCGCTTTCCATTCAATAATATTCCTTATTTTTCGTCCTTCCTTTCTTAAATTGTGTTGTCATATTTTGGTTCTTCTAACTGGCTCAATCCTTTTTCAAGCATCTCGGATTTTATTATTTTGCAAATTTTAAGCAATATATCCACATTCTCTGTCTTTAGGATCACAGGGCGCGCGTCTTCAGATCCTGGCGAAGTTTCGAAATGAACCCGCTTCGTTTTTCTAGTTGTCCTTTTTTTCCTGTCTCGTAACTGTGGCTGTTTTTATGTCATTTGAGCATTGATTTTTGACGATATCTGAGAAGGTTTGTGCATCACCTACCGTGGAGACAGAAACAAAATCTTAGATAAAACTATCTTTCGTTTCCAGGCTTCTCATTATCAATTCTCGAATTTCAACCTGTGATGGATAAATGGATACTCGACCTGATCTCTTACTGTTAATATATTTGCAGAAATTTCTAGCAATTATATATTAAATGCCAAGATTTTTTTTTCATGCGCTCATTTCTCCATCTGTTTTTCTTTCTCACTTATCCCTTGCAGGATTATGTTGTATCCCAAATATCCGGGCTTCCTCTGTTCTTTCCAGCATTGAACATATTTTACGTCAATTTGACACTAGCCTTTGCTTTATCATTTATCCAGAGATGGTGCATCATTCTCGGAGCATCTTTCTTACTCGAAGGAATATACATTTGTTCAGAGCAATTGAATGTCTCCTTAAATGCCCGTAGCTGCATTCATTCCTTCACAGTTTCAAAATGTGCATCAAGTCCACGCTGAAGCCCAAGGCATTCGTGTCAGACCGCATAATCTCGCCCTCAAACTGAAGGGGCATTCTATCATGTTTTCGTAACAGTTACAGAGAGAATCGTATATCCTGAGGTCACCAATCAATCCTGCCGCATTACACAGTAGGAACGCTGAGATGACCTGTTAGACGGTTGGTTCCAGGCCGCATCATTCTACGAAGCCGTCCCGAATGCAATCTATGAACTCAACCGACATGCTGCATCAGCCAATTTCATTCCCGCAATCTACATGAGATTTAATATCTTCAATGAATGTTGCATTGCCTTTTGCCCAGGCCCCTCACGTTTTTTGAAATTGTTTTTGTCCCACTTTAGTAGGCAAGATGCGATACTTCCATGAAGTGACGTATATCCTTTCTACTTCTTATTGCCATGAAAACGCATTCTACATTTTGATCCTCCGAAATTAGGTCTGTTCTGATCTTATCCGTTATTAACAGCTCAACTCCACGCTTGTTGAAGTGCCATAAACTCCTGAAAATCATGGTCTCAGCCGGTTTTACTGAGCAACAGCACACCTGTAATTATGTTCACCTCATCCTCATTCATATGCACTTGAGCAAACAATTTGCGCATGCTATCACGAACATTGCGTGTATTCAGACGGCATTCCTCTGGTTCCCTGAGGTGTTGTGTTTAACCCTGCCGCCAGGCACGAAACACAGCTTCTGGATTAAATTTTTGGGCTGCAAAACTCTATCCTTTTAAATTTACTGTTTACTACTACAGTTGCGTTACGCTTTTACTCCCATGTTTGATTGGTTCCGTGCGCCATGGTGCTGTGCTCAGTTTACGCATAGCCCTTGTCGCTCCGCCCTCAAGTCCGCAAGCTCCAATAACCTACATCCTGTTGCACAATTTCAAGGGCTGCAGATCGCACATTCTTAACGTTGATAATCCTATGTTCACTTGTTTTATAATCGCTCAGCCCTGTCTGACCACAGTTGAAAGCTCAAGTACCTAACCTAAGAGTGTAACAATCTCCTGCAATGAATTGTCTAGGTAACTGATCCCCTCCCAGATGAAGCACAGTGCATAAAACTCAGATTCCAGCTCATAAGCTCAGACCCGAAGTTCCGAGACTGCCGTCACATGCTGCAGATAAGGTTACCTTGGATCACATCCGAATGCCACCTGCTACAGCTGCAACGCTTCACATCTATGCCACGTTAACCGTGTTCAATATATTTAATTAACTTACAAGTTTAGAAATAGCAGTTAACAGTTGCCTGTACTGTAGCAATCGCTTTCAGTACTTGGATTCAATTTCAATGTCAGAATCGACTCAACTGCTTTCATGCGTTACACTTTGTCGCACAGTGAACTGTTGCTGAGGCAGGGGGCACTGAAGGACTTCCAGCAAACATCTAATTCATTCATCAGACATGCATTTCTGCCTCAAATAAAGTCAAAGGCATTACCATAACATCAGAGCCAACGATAATTGCAGAGTCAATTGTATTGAACTAGTATGAAATCTAAAGATACGAGTCAAGTTTACAGGAAATATTTAAACATTTCTCTATTTCAGTTTAAACGGAGCCTGAGACGAGAGCTAACTAAAGAAGCCAAGGCTCCTGATTAAAACTACGCCAGGCGTTCTCGATAAAAGCAAGGCCACATCTGTAGGAAACAATTGTGAATGGATCAGGGAGTTTTAAGTCAAATTGCCAATGTGGTTGACAGAAGAATCATATGTAATTCGCACAGCAATTTGTAATACTGCAAAGTATGTGCTTAAAACTAATCGAGTCGCTGAAAGCGTAACAGGCTGACATGGGCATTTTTCAAGAGTCATTATCCTCGCCCTGACTTGCGGCATCACTGCAATCACATTTTAGAGTGGGAAGAACTGCGTGTGACGACATTGATGGCATGTTTTTCAAATGAATGCCCTTGGAAACAGCGTTAAATCCTACAGTGCAGCGGCGCTAGCCTGATGGTAAGATCGCTGAACTATTAATGCAGTAAACGCACTTAGTGTTCTGGACCCGCCATCAAATCCCAGGACAGCAGCTGGTGGAGTTTGAATTCAATAAAGAACATCAGGGATTAACCGTTTGCTGATGACATGAAACCATTGATGAATCCCCATCTAATTCACTGATGGATTTGGAGGGAGTACAGAAACGTTTTACCAGGATGTTGCATGTTATGAAGGGTATGAACTATAAACTATAAAGAGAGATTGGGCAAACTGGGATTGTTCTCCCTGGAAAGACGGAGACTGAGACTGATAGAAATTTATAAAATTATGGGGGGCATTGATAAAATGAACAGTAGCAAGCTTTTTCCCAGGGCAGAAATGACAATTATAAGGGGACACAAATTCAAGGTAAGGGGGGAAAGGTTCAATATGGATGCGCGGGGGATCGTTTTTACACAAAGGGTGCTGGGGGCCTGAAGTGCTCTGCCAGCTGACGTGGTTGAGGCCCACGCGTTAGCGACATTTAAGACTTAACTGGAAAGACATATGAGCAGGCGGGGTATGGAAGGATACAAGCGGTTGGTCCAGATAGAACAACGTGATCTGTGCAGGCTTGGTGGGCTGAAGGGCCTGCTCTTGTGCTGTAATGTTTGTTGTCCTTTGTTCTAATGTCCTTTTTGGAAGGAAATCTGCCGTCGTTGCCTGGTCTGGTTCACATGTGGCTCCAAATCCACAGCAATGTGGTTGATTCTCAACTAGGGATGGGCAATAAATGCTGGCCAGCCAGCAAAGTCCACGTCCCACAAATGAATTAAAAACATTTTTAAATTCAGCACCACGTGTAATCCTACATGATTGAGCCGGATAATTATTTTCAATATAGGTTTGAGACTGCCCTGAAGGGCAAAACTACCACTCGCAACAATCGCGTTTTCAGATATATATTTTGCTCATTCTACCTGAAATCGGTACATGTGAGTATTTCCTCGCATCAGCACATCAGGTTATACTTAATGAGCATTTTCCCACATCAATAACTTTGAATGGAATAAATTATTGTTTCAATTCACCAAATGTGTTTTCCTAATAGTAGTGATACTCGAATAGAAACGGAAAATGCTGGATGAGCTCAAGACGTTTGTTAGCATCTGTGGAGAGAAACAGAGTTAACCTTTCGAGTCCTTATGATGCTGCAGGACTGAAGAGGGAGTGAAATGTGATGGATTAGATAATTGGACAAGGGGTGGACAGAATGGAATGGCACTGATTGGTCTGAGCTCAGAAGAGATTGACAAAGATGACATGGGGTCTTTATGGTGCCATTGAGGGCTGAAGAGTGTTAATAGTGGCAGAAACAGAAGAACAAAGGTCAGTGCTGGCATTGCTATTCGTGCAATGAAACCTTCCAAATTTAAAACTGTACCATTCCATGTTAAGCACTTGCTTCTCACCGGGATGACACATTCGTGGACATTAGATTATATAGAAATTGTTGCTCGCTGCTTGGAACCGTCTTTTGATATAGACCAAAGGTGGTACCTTGGGTGGGTTGACCATGGTAACTTGTCCCTTAGTGTCCAAAGATGTGTATGTTAGGGGAACTGGCCGTGCTAAATTGCCCAAAGACATGTAGTTGAGATGGATTAGCCATGGGAAATATGTAAGGTTACGGGATAGGGCGGGGGGAGAGGATAAGATATTATGTCACAGAGTCGGTCCAAACACGACGGGCCGAATGACCTCTTCAGCACTGTAAGGATTCGATGATTATATGATTCTATGACCGACGAAACTGATGTGGTAACAGTTGTCCAAGTATCAGAGCTCTGAACCAACATCTACTCGCCTTTTAAGAAAACAACTACTTTGGTACGTTAGTGACGAAAAACGTTAACAACCTTCATGACTGTTTGATTAGTCACTTCCTTATTTCGTCTTTGTGAGCAAAAGCGAAATATTGTGGACGACGGAATGCAAGATCAGACAGAATGTGCCAGAAATAATGAGTAGGTCAGACTACAGCTGAGAGAAAGTAACAACGTCAATGTTTCAAAATCGATACTTCAAGTCGATTACATTTCATGATGATTCATGCAATAACTTGAAGTATTGTTCTTACTCCCCTTTCTGAACGTAAACTGCGACTCCTGAGTTTGGTTAACTTCCTCCTATTCCGTTTCGAATGCCGAGCATGTGCATTGTTTTGTATTCATGCCTTTTTTTCTGGTATTCTTTCTGCTTCATCCATTTAAAGATTTGAGACTTGCGGTTTGTTCTTAAAACTATGATTCTCAATTCGGATTATATTGATAACAGTCGAATTGCTTGGATATTGGCGTCGTTTGTACGGCCAACCTTTATTGCTGATACACTGCTTGTCGGTTTGGATGTCAATTTTATTTTGGGGTACCATTATTATTTGCAAATTAAATATTGGCATTTATTGTTAAAGAAATAGAATACAAAAATAATATAAATGTTGCGAAGTGTCGCTGTGCCTATGCAAAATATTAGTGAGGCAGTACTTAGAATATTCTGTATAGCCTTAGTCCTCTTATTTCAAGAGGGATGTAGTTGCATTGGGGGCGGTCAGAGGAGGTTATCTAGATTGATTCCAGAGATGAGGGATGAGTTTTACGAAGAGAGATTAGGCAACTTATGTCATCACTCTATGGAGAAAAGAAGAAAAAGACGAGATCTAATTCAGGTGTACAAGATGATAAGGTGGATGGAGAAAGCAGTCATGGAGAGGGAATTCCTCTTGTGGAGAAACCTAGAACTCAAAGTCATAGCTTTGGGATAAGGGGTGGCAGATTTAAAACAGAGATCAGGAGAAATTATTTCTCAGAAAGGATCGTGGGTCTGTGGAATTCGGTACCTCAGAGCGTGGTGGAAGCCGGGACATTGAGTGAATTTAAGGAAGAGGTGGATTAATTTTTAATAAGTTAGGATTTGAAGGGCTATGATATACCGGCAAGAAAGTGAAGTAGAGATGATATCAGTCGTTATTGTATTAAATGGCGGAGCATGATTGGGGCGCTAAATTTCCGAATCCTGCTCCTAACTCTTACGAGCTCTTGTGAGATTCTTGCAATACAGTGATGTGGGCCAAAATCAGCATGGTGATTAAGCATGCTGTTTCTCTTTGCGTTGAGTGTTTATTAAGAGGGAGTGCTCCAAAGGTCGCTGTTTGTTTTCTGAAAAATGCACACCGTAAACCACATGATCAGTTATGCATAGTGCTTGCTCGCTGAACACGTGTTTTCTTTCCTGACTTATCCCATTGGATTTCTTTTCTGCAGGCGGCTTCTAAACTTAGTTGTGTCAGACCATCCCAGGAATGACATTTTCTCTCTGGACGGGTGCACCGAAGATTCAGGAGAACTGCACTTGCAATAAATAGAAAAGATTCGCTTCTCGGCTTCTGGCTAACATCCAAGTGCAGCATCGGTTCTAATCAGAGATGCAGTGCAACTTAATGATGGTGAGTGACTACTCAGATTCATACATTAACATCCACAATCTGCTTCTTTCAGAGGTGCTTGAACTAAAAGCGAATTTGAGTACGGCGGGTAAGAAGAACGGATTCTGCTACCCGCCTTCACTTAAAACGATTATTTCTGCTGTCGTTTGTTTCTGCTTTATAGAAGTCTTCATGATCAGTGGAATGTGCTCAGACAGATCTGATACCGTTTTACTATATAAAAGAAGGCCACTTGAATGCAGTCGGTCTTCCCTACAGAAAAGGTCACTTGATAAATGCACCACGGTGGATTGGTGAAATGGGATGCATCTTTCTCAAATCCCCCTCGCCATCTCTGTGCTGTCTGCACAACTTTTTCCACATTCCTTTTTCGGATTTGCCGTAATTTTCTTCAACACATCGTCGGCAAAACGGGCACATTTAAGAGCAACAAAGGTGTTGTGTTTTCATGGTCAGGAATGAAAATTACAGGACATTCGTCCGCTGCCAAAAATGCATTCGCTCAATGTTCGTATATGATACTAACTAAACAGTGATGGCGAACAAACCACATCTATGCCCTCACGAATCAGGCAATTAGCATGTATTTATTTTTTATCATATTGCCAGCCGCATTGCACATGGATGGATGTATTATGTAATCTTCATGGCGGGGGCCGATTTAATGTGGCCTAGAAACAGGGATAGACAAATAATCCTTCGTAAAAGGTTGCACCATTCAATGAGACCCAGGCAGATCTTTGCCCTAACGTGATGTCCTCAGCAGCGCAGTATATCCCTGCATAACGTTTTAATTCGTGCAGTAGAAACAGAACAGCAGGCTAATATCAGCGACGCTTTTGCGCATAGATTAGTATTGATTAATAATGCTGTTAATATTGAATACTGAGTGATATGTTTGTATATATGTAAATAATCGGTATAATTGTAATTTTATGTTATCACTAACCTTACTAGCAAAAAAGTGCAGTTGTTCTAATAGTACCACATTAACGGGCAACGATGTGCACTTCAACATGTGTTTTCCTTATTATTAATGTTAGTTTCTTTATTGTATTACTGATCTTAGTACGATTATATATAATAATGTTGGCCGTGATATTGCTTAAAGGTTATTGTGTATTATTGTTTCAGAGGTAGCGTAAAAGCGTGCCATTATATTGTTGAAAACTGTTACTATCTTTAGAAGAACAGCTGCAAATCAAAACAAAAGGTAAGGCTGTGGGCAAGATCATTTTAAGGGAATTCATTAGTAGTGTGGTTTACTCGCTGGATCTCACTATCCTACAGCTGATTTCTCCTCCATTGCCTTGTATCTTCCAATAACCCACTTTTCGAATTGATGTCATTAATAGGCAGTGGCATTTTCATGGACAACCTGCTCCTGCATGATTTCGATGTCATTTTGTCTCAACATAGAGATGGAAGGAATGTGAGAAGGTCATTCATGTGATTGCGAAAAAGATTGAAAGGAAGAATGAGGCAGGATAAAACTCGGCTCTGCCACAGTTCCTGCAAATCTATGTTCCCTTGATTTCGGTCCGTCCACCAGATGTGGCAACTGATGACGAGGCAACCACGAGGCGCTGTGTGTAATCAGCAGCAGCGGCGTTCATAATCCCATGACTCAGCATATCACCCATTGTATCATTAACGCAAAGCCAAGTGACTAAACATGGCTCAATGAAAATTGCCCGTGCGAATGCCAGGAGCACCATCATTTATACCAGAAATTAAGTGCCAACATAAGGCTTTGTGCGTGTCCAACACCAGAAGCAGTACTAGATAGGCAGATTTGATTACCAACCGATCTGATCTAAGTTCTTCAGTCCTCTAACATCAAGCTGTGAATTTCAGTGGACATTGAAACATCAGAATGTTGGAGTTTGATCCACAAGTCACCACATCTCCAATGATAGCGGAGATTCAATTCCAGTTAGTTACAAAAAATAAGGCTGAGGCAGTTGCTAAAATTTTCAGCCAGAAGTACGCAGTGGAGGAACAACTTCTGCCTCCTCCAGAAATATTAGTCTTCAGCCAATTTGGTTCATCTACTCGATATCAAGAGACGGCCTAGCACACTGAATGCTGCAAATACTATGGACCATGACAGCATTCTAGCAACAATACTAAAGACTTGAAATTCAGAACTGGCCAAGTCCCTTACCAAGCTGGCCTAATAAATGCATGATACAACATCTACTTGGCAATGTGGAAAGATATGTCCTCGACACAAACATTAGGAAAAGTACAAGCAGTTCCATTTGATGCCCCATCAGTCTACCCATGGCCACCAGCATAGTGATGGAAGTTCATCAGGTGTCATCAGGTGACAATTGCTGAACAATAACCTTTTAACTGACGCTCAGTTAAGGTTCTATAGAAATCACTCATTTCTTGAATTCATTAAAAGCATTCCGACAGCCATTAAGTCATGAGTTTTTGTTAAAATTAAGTCGAGTTTCCCATTTCAATTTGTTGAGCAACAATGCATTTTTCCTTTATGCATTAATGTGAGTCTTTGTCTCCAGTTGCAACTTGCATGGGAACCCTGTTCCGGCTGGGACTTGTGTGTCGCCCCGAGGAGGCAAAATGCCTCGAAGGGGATACCCTGGATGATGAATGTCTGGATGGTGAAACACTGGATGGGGACACTCCGGAAGGTGTAACCATGAAATGCATAACCCTGGAAGGCATAACTCCGGAAGGCGTAACATCAGAAGGCATAACCCAGGAAGACATAACCTTTGATGGCACAACCCCTGATGGCATAACCCCCAAGGGCGTCACCCCAGAAGGCGTAGTCCCAGTAGGTGAAACACCGGAAGACAAATCCCAGGAAGTCAAAACTCTGGAAAACAAAATCTTGGATAGTGGAACCCCGAAAGGTGACAGATAACAACTAATAATGGGCTCAATTTGCTTTGGGTTTTTTTTTGCTGCCGCAACGAGGAAGGTGTATTTCTATTGGCATTGTGTTTATATCAGCTTGTTGTTTCAATAATTTATCGTCGTGAATTTATAATGCATTTGGCTTGCAGTGCATTTCGATAACTTGTGTAAATAAAAATAAAGTTGGGACTTGTATGAGAAAGAAAACAACAAGGTAATAATTTTGAATCATTACAAATGAATGGCATAAATATGCTCTTAGTTTGGCGTCCTGGAACTTTGCTTTCATTGCACATCCACAGACTTGTCGAGTGTGATTTCCATCGTTTCGATCTGAAAACTCTGAAAGAATGGTGATATCTTCAAGTCGAAACGCTGTGTGATTTGCAAGGCATATTGCAGTACTGGGATTTCCATGCGCCGGCTAACATTGCGCCCCATTGCGGTATTGTTGTCCCGATTGCAAGGAACAGTCGACAAATACTTGGCGATTTGATGCAACACAACGTGGAGATCGTAGACAATGGAGGAATGGTGCTCCAGAGGTGAAGGGGACGAGCATATTGAATTGGAGGATGCAGTCCAATTTAAACAATATGCTTTAGGCATTGGATCCTGTCTAACTCCCTTAATGTTATTGGAACATTTGTGGTCAAGGCCAGAGGGGCGCTTCCATTAGAAGTGCATCCTGTGCTTTGTTGTTATTGGACAGGGATTAAATTATTGCCACCTGAATTATTTAGCACGGGATTGTGAACGGGATTGCCGCCGTTCTTTATGAGTTTGCTTCATTTATTTCAGTTAATTTGTTTGGATGTGCCCGTCGCTAGCCAAGCATTTAATGACATTCTGAAATGCCATTTTGCATCAGTTCAAAGTTGAAGACACAGCTAAATCTCTGATCATGCTAGAATTTCAAGATTTCGAGATCTTTGTGATATACAACTCCAGAGAATTGCACATCTCCGATTTTCAACTTGGCACTGTAGCGACAGCTGCCTGGCCCATGAGTCTTACAACTTCTTACTCATCATTGTTCGGCAATCTATCGCTCTTGATGTTTTGGAATACTCCATAAAACGTAATTTGTGGTTGTGTCTTTTATCACTCTATCCCTACGTCAGATGATGTGGCTCGTTTATTACATTTTGCTTGGTAACGTTCGTGTGAAGCCATTTGTAATCTTTCACTGCAGTACATAAGCTATTTGAATGTAATTTACTCATGTTGGATTATGCGCTGCGTGTGGCCCACGCAGTGTTATATCCCAGATCTACTGTGTAATTTTATCCACATTGAAGTTTTCGGTCGTAGGTCCATCGTGCCAACAGTACTATTCAGTTGTTTTTAAATAATAACCGCCACGAAAACACCTCACATCTCCCCAAACGCGTAGCTAACCAAGGAAAATGATTTCACTGACACTTTATTTCTTTTTTCCTTTCATTTGATTAGGAATAGAAAATTTGAAAACGACTGTTGAAGAAGCAGGTGAGTGGAAACGTTTGTTCCAATGTTGCATTGTAGGCCTTACGCCTGGTGTTCGAAGCGTGTTCCGTTGGTCCAACTACTTTTCAGGAATTGTGTTAACTTTAAACTTTGTTTTAAACCATATCGACAACAAAATAAGGAGCACATTCGAATAATTGATTTATTTCCTGTTCATTTGGGCTGTTAATACTTCGGCTAATGCCACATAATCCAAACTATTCGTAACCCCATTTTTCTCCCTAACCACCGATCTGAAACATTATTTAATGTCACCATGAATTCAGTTTCAACCACCATCTGAATCTTGATCCTCATTTGTACATTTGAACAACGATGTTTCTTTTCAAGAGCAGAAAATATTAAACGGCGATATCAGACGTGTTCAATGCTATGAATTGTTGTTGAGATTATGAGTTTTTTTGAGATTCTGAGGCATTATGAAATAAGTAATGCACTGGTGTCAGGGACTCAAGTCCCACCATGCAACCTGGTGGAATTGAAAGTCAATTCAGAAAATCTGGATTCCAAAGCTAGTCTCAGTAACGTAAGCCCTGAAACTCTCATCGATGGCCGTGAAATATAATCTTTTTGTTCACAATGTCTTTTAGGGAAGGAAATTTCTCATCCATATCTGGTATGGCCTACATGCGAATCTAGATAAAGAATAATGTGGTTGACTCGCCACTGTCTCAAAAATGACCCAAAAATCACTCCATTCAAGGGCCACCTGGGATGGACAACAAATACTACCTTTTCGACCGATGCCCACATCCCATTAAATATTTTTGAAAACTCCCTTCACATTGGGACGAAACGTTTATTTTGCAGAAGAGCTGGTAATACAGTCAACATATTTGGAAATGAAGCAAAGGCCTTTTTAAGAAACCGAGATATGTTCTATCTTATTCTTTCAATTTATGTTATTCGTATGCCTCATTATGTCTTATTTTCCTTAGCAGCAAACGCTTAGCATGGTCTGGTTCCTGTAAAGGTGTTGAAAGAAGTTTCAGCATTGGTTTTTAGCATTACTTTGGATACGTGCTCAAAAAATAAACAAATAGAGGGGTATGCCGAAATGGTTAAAGGAATATGTAGTCTGGTTGGAATCATACCTAGGGTATCATTTATTTTGAAGAAAAAACAGATCATATTCTACCTACGTTATGGATGCTACTTAGCTGTGTGGAAGGGTAAACTGTTTGAAGGGCACAGAGAGTCTGAACAGACATATAGACGGGTTGACAAAGCAGGCACCAGGATGACAGATGGAGTACAATATGGAGAAGTACACATGGAAAACAGATTTTATCAAAGGTTTGAAACTTGTAATTTCTGATTTTCAAAAAGACTTTAGAGTACAACGAATGCAGACCGTAAGTGCATCAATCAATCCAGAATTCATAGGGTGTGCTGGCTTCCACTGTAAGGGTTTGGAGTACAACAAAAAAGAAGGCATGCGACAATTGTTCAGGGGAGACTACTGGTGCAATATATGTGCAGCTCTGGTCTCCACATATAAGAAAGGGTATACTTGCACTGGCGACTGCACAGTGGAAATTCACTAAATTGTACCCCAAGGACGGAAGTGTTGTCCTATGCTAAGAGGTTGAGTAAATTCATGATCTATTCTCTGAGTTTGGAAGAATGTAAGGCGGTCTTATTGTAAGCTATAAGATTGTCAAATAAGTTAACACGGAGGAGGGTGAGAGATTGTTTCCGCAAGTAGCGGAAGTGAAAAAACAGGGAGCAATCTCAGGAAAACGGGACGGCCGTATTGTTACGAGATGAGGGGGAAATTACTTCACTCAAATTGCACTGAATCTTTAGAATTTGTTACTCCAAAGTGTTGTGGATGCTCCGTCGTTGGGGTATTTTAACGCTGGATAGACAGTTTTATTTAGTATTCTTGGAATTGAGGAATATGGCGAATGGGCAGTAAAATGTGGTTAGTGCCCAACGTTAGCCATGAGCATGTTGAATGACTGAGCAGTCTCGACGGGGGCATATAGACCACTAGTGCTCCGGTTTCTTGTGTTCCGATGTGTTTTTAATTGTCCCATTGAATGAATTAATTCTTGTTATTCCTGTTTCTTTTAGAAACTAAGTTGGCTGACAAAATTAAAGGTACTGGAGCTAATATGTATCGATATCATAAAATGTGTCGCTATTTAATCTGTGTGTATAGTAACTCCGTCCCCGTTACGAAATCACTATCTCGTAAAAAAAACACTTTTTGTGCCATAGAAAATCATTGTTCAACGTGACGAAGATTTGGCCCTGTGTTGCAGATCGCCACCAGGGTGGAGAATAGTTCCCTGCCGCCCCCCTGACCTCTGGCCATATATCTATGCGTCCTGTCTGTTTCATGCAATTCAATTAAGTCACCTGCTAGCCTTCTCTACCCCAAAGGAAACAACACAAGCCTATCAGTGTTCCGCCGTCATTGAGGTTTTTTTCATTACAGTGAACAACCCTGTAAACGTCATCTGCACCATTTTTTGTTTTTCCATAGTGTGGTGACCGGGACCGCACATAGTGCAACAGCTCTGGGCAAATATGTGATTGATTCATTTCAGCATAACTTCGCAGCCATTCTCTTCTTTATTTTGTTTAGTTTAATGATTTTGGTTGGATACCTTCTAAGGCAATTAGTCTCCCTGTCCAGCGAGCGGCAAGGATTTGTGCAACTACACTTCAGGGTTCCGATTTTCCTCTCCATTACGGTAACTAAAGCTTTATGGTATATTATCTTCCTTTCTTGTATTCCTTTCTCAATCTCAACTGAAAACATTGCAAACAGGAACCACCAACTGCCGTCACCTTTATTGTTTGAACCACAACTCAGTAGTAGCAATGAAGTCACGCTCCTACCTGCTAATCTGTCATTTCAGCTTTCGTTCTTGAAGATCTTTCAATTAAATACATATCATTGAACTCTTAGTTTATTTCCCCTCCTTTGTTTCCTCTGTCTTACAAAAAAAAGTGTTCCCTTCTAATTGGAAGCCCGCGTTCGGAGGTTTATAGGTAAGTGGTCACATGCAATTCCCTGGAATATGAACTTCCCTCTGGAAAAAATTGCAGCACTGGACATCATTCAAACATTCCATTTAAATAGTTAACATCGGACGGTTCCGCCGGGGTTGCACCAATAGTTCGTACGAAAAAAGTGACAAGAATCAAAGACCCCACTCGCTTCAGGGAAAGAATTACAAAAATTCAGCCTCATCCCCGTACGGAACTTCAACCACACCCCCGACGATTCCCCCGTTTTCTCCACTATCCAGACCCTTAATATGTCGCCCCCGCATACTTGATCCTTTCACAACGTGCCCCATCAAACGTAATTGTGGAAAGCAAAAACTCGTCGAGGATCGGGTTACATCATAGAATCATAGAAACGCTACAGAGCAGAAAGAGTCCATTTGGCCCATCGAGTCTGCATCGACCACAATCCCACCCAGGCCCTACCCTCATATTCCTACATATTTACCCGATAACCCCTCTAACCTACGCATCTCGGGACTCTAAGGGGCAATTTTTAGCATGGCCAATCAACCTAACCCGCACATCTTTGGACATAGCGGCGTGAACAGAAGAATGGCTAGCTGACACTATATAGTGAGTGGCATAAATGGGTAATTTTCTGGCTGACAGAAAATGTAACGACTGGGATGCCAAATGGATCAATGCTGGGGTCCCAACTATTCAACATATGGATGAAGGGACTGAATTGCGGAGGGTTGACTTTGGAGTAAAAGCTGGACTGTTTAGGATTTTATCTGCTGGAGTTCAGAACAGCAAGAGGCAATTTGATCGAAACAGAAGAGACCTTTCGGAGCAAAGCAGGGTGATGTGGTGAGGATGTTTCCCCTTGTAGGAGAATCTCGAAAGAAGGACCACAGATTTAGAATAAGGAGTGTCCCACTTCCGGCAGAGATTTGGAAGATATTATTTCAGAAAGACAACGTCCTTGAATATTTTTATGGCAGAAATAGATAATGATCAGCAGGGGTGAGGTGTTCTTTTGGTAATAGGCAAGAATGTCAAGTAGAGATTAAAATTAGATCGTATGCAATGGTGGAGTAGGTTTGATGTCGCGAGTGGGCCAGCACTCCTAATTCGTTAGCTTTAAGGTCACATTTAATATGAATGGCATTTAAATAAGATTTATATATTGTGTTGAATTCGCCAATGAATTTTACTACTCTGTACAACATGTATGCAATGAAAGATTTTGTTTTAGAAATCTTATTTTCTGCAGGTCTTTATGTAAATGTTTGGAAAATCCTGATCAGACTTTGGAACAAATCAACTCAATTAAGATTGGATAACTCTTCACTTAGTTAAAACAATGACATTAAAGGTGAAATTGTCAATCTCTATTAGCATTTGAAATAATTTAGCAGTGTCTCCCAATCATACAGCCTGCAAAATTTATTTTGATCAAAATTACATTTTAATTTTGTAAAATGTTGTTTGATGAGCGACTCTGACATTGTCCTGATTTGTAATGTCTTATTTACCTGATATTGTGCAGTGGCTGAAAGCCAGAACCACAGCAGTTGACCGTTTCCACCTTAACCACACTGCGTTTTGGAATATCTCTGCAGATGATAGTGAAGAGAAGTCCTCCTTTCATCCAATTTTTTATTGTGGGGACCACGTTAGGAAGGTTTCCGTTTGATTAGAGGTTAGAATAGTCATCGCCCACCGTCACTGTAAATTGCAGCCTCAAATAGATGCAACGCACTACTCGTTATGTATACATCATGCAGCATCCTCCACGCACCGGTTTTCATGGAACCAAAAAACAGTTGTCCCGCAATGCTGTGGCTAGTCTTCTAAAATGAGACAGCTGGTGCATTTCTTGAAACATCCGTGGACATGTTTCTCGCAACAACTCCATTGATTGGCTTATATACCTTCAAGCTGAGTCATTAGCTGGATGCCACTAATTAATCTGCGGCCTCCAAAATCAACTTCTCTACTTCCTTTTTTTCTAGAAATCCAAAAAATGAAAGAAACTATCCTCGATTTTGGTAAGTGAAAAAAAAGGTGCTTCACCACTTATCTGCCGATGCATATATGTAAATACAATACCAAGTCGCTTTGCTCAGATGCGATCGAATCATCTTCCCGTAATCCTCATCGCCCGACGTCAACTTTATTTTGCATTGCATTTACTGACCTTTAGCAGCTGCGCATAACGGCAGGCCAGTTTGATGAAATGCGGAACTTCTGATCAACTGCGGTATTTCCGCTCGGTATTGTGGAACATGTCCGCTTTCCAAAGGTTACAAGAAGGGTGAGCAGAAGTGTTTTGCTCACATCATTTTTCGCGCTGTAATCAATTTTCTGTGCTACATAGTTAAATGACAGAGTACATGATTTCTAAGGTCATGGAAGTAATTTAGTATTTATCCCTGGCCTAGCCTTGACCTTACAATTTTGCTCCCATCCTCACTCATGATCTTTTCACCTTGTCCACGTCACCCACCTCCTGCCCGATTAACTTTATTCCCTCTGATCAGCTGATCACTCAGTTTCCATTTGTGCCCCCGGTGTTAGCCGCCATGTTCAATGGTTTTCTCTTCTTCAGATGCTGTCATTATTATCCAGAGGATAGAAGACTCGTGTCGCCATAATTTTATCCCCCCCCCACCCTCGCCAACTCCCCCTCCCCCCCCCCCCTCACCCACACACACACACACAATTTCCGCTGTAATCTAATAAACCTTCTCTGAATCGTTTATCATTTATTCACATATTTTTAAAAAATAAGGAGATCAGTACTGTATACTGTACTCCGGCTGTGGTCTCTGCAATGCCCTGCATAAGTGACGCATAACCAACTCTACTCTTACAGCGATTTCCCTTGCAAAGAAAGATAACATTCCGGCCTGCTACACCGGCACACCAACATTTTGTAATTCATGCATTCGAATACACACAAATGCCGTTGCATATCACAGCGAGTTCTGCACCATACAGATAATATGCAGTGGGAAGTTCTATTGCGTAAACGGTGATATGTGAAATATTTTTATGTAATCGTTGCTGTGGGATTTTGAAAGGTTCTGTTACAACTTGATTGCATTTGAGTATTAACTTCATTGTGGAATCTTCATTTTTCTCGCGCAGGCGAGTGCTGCTTGCTCATTTTTCCAGCACTCAAGCATGGCAAGTGAATGGTATTTGCACCAATAGAAGAGGGACTTTTAACAGTCAAATGAAATCCATTGATAATAGCGTCTAAATTATGAATTATTCAAACCCACATGCCATCAGACACGAAACTGGAAAACAAGGATAAAGGTAAGGCTGCATTTGTTGAGAGCCGGGCCGCTGCTCTAAATTTTGGGGGTTTTTTTCAGCAGATGTGAATATTATTCATATGTAAACTTACTGCAAAATCACAAAACGTCGTTTCATAAAACAAGATGCAGCATATTGGAGGCCCTCTGATATCAGTTTCAGTCGTTGTGGCACATGCCAGACAGCTAAGATGGTGCCTAACCATCTTAAAATGATGAAGGGGATAGATAGAGTGAACGTTCAAAGACTATTTCCTCGGGTGGATGGAGCTATTACAAGGAGGCATAACTATAGGGTTCATGGTGGGAGATATAGGAAGGATATCAGAGGTAGGTTCTTTACGCAGAGAGTGGTTGGGGTGTGGAATGGACTGCCTGCAGTGATAGTGGAGTCAGACACTTTAGGAACATTTAAGCGGTTATTGGATAGGCACATGGAGCACACTAGGATGATAGGGTGTGGGATAGCTTGATCTTGCTTTCAGATAAAGCTCGGCACAACATCGTGGGCCGAAGGGCCTGTTCTGTGCTGTACTGTTCTATGTTCTATGTTCTGACCATCTGTCAAGCTACCAAGGGCACGTGTAGCTGAGAAATAAGTTAAATGTGCCTGCCGTTCTGCCTAACTACCTATTCGATAACTAGATAGATGCAAACAGGCAGAAAGACTACCTGTCTACCTGCCTGTTTATCTATCGGCTTATCCAATTATCTATTTATCTACCTACCTATCTTTCCTTCGTTCTTTCTGTCAGTCTGTCTCTCTGTCTGTTTGTCTATCCGTCCAAACATCTCTCTGCCTGTCTGTCTGTCTGTCTGTCTGTCTATCTATCTACCTCTCTATCCGTCTGTCTGTCTGTCTATCTATCTATCTATCTATCTATCTATCTATCTATCTATCTATCTATCTATCTATCTATCTATCTATCTATCTATCTATCTATCTATCTATCTGTCTGTTTGTCTATTTATCTACCTAGCTGTCCACCTATTAGTCTATCTATTTATCCAGTTGGTAATTTACTTCCCATCTGTCTGTCTAATTCTTCGTCTGAATAGAACTGCATAATGGGAGGAAATGGCCGAGTGAGGGAACCATGGTTCACAAAAGAGGTGGAATGTCTTGTGCAAAGGAAGAGGGAAGCTTATGTAGGGATGAGGAAACAAGGTTCAGATGGCTCGATAGAGGGTTACAGGTTAGCAAGGGATGAATTGAAAAAGGGGCTTAGGTGAGCTAGGAGGGGACATGAGAAGTCCTTGGCGGGTCGGATCAAGGAACACCCCAAGGCTTTTTACTCTTATGTGAGGAATAAAAGAATGACCAGGGTGAGGTTAGGGCCAGTCAAGGACAGTAGTGGGAACTTGTGTATGGAGTCAGTAGAGATAGGCGAGGTGATGAATGAATACGTTTCTTCAGTGTTCACCAAGGAGACGGGCCATGTTTTTGAGGAAGATAAGGTGTTAGAGGCTAATAGGCTGGAGGAAACAGATGTGCAGAGGGAGGATGTACTGGCAGTTTTGAATAAACTGAAGGTCGATAAGTCCCCTGGGCCTGATGAAATATATCCTAGGATTCTTTGGGAGGCAAGGGATGAGATTGCAGAGCCTTTAGCTTTCATCTTTGGGTCCTCACTGTCCACGGGGATGGTGCCAGAGGATTGGAGAGTGGTGAATGTTGTTCCTCTGTTTAAGAAAGGGAACAGAAATGACCCTGGTAATTATAAACCGGTTAGTCTTACTTCGTTGGTTGGTAAATTGATAGAAAAGGTCCCCAGGGATGGGATTTACGACCATTTAGAAAGATGCGGATTAATCCGGGATAGTCAGCACGGATTCGTGAAGGGCAAGTCGTGCCTCACAAATTTGATTGAATTTTTGGAGGAGGTAACTAAGTGTGTTGATGAAGGTAGGGCAGTTGATGTCATATACATGGATTTTAGTAAGGCGTTTGATAAGGTCCCCCATGGTCGGCTTATGATGAAAGTAAGGAGATGTGGGATAGAGGGAAAGTTGGCCGATTGGATAGCTAACTGGCTATCTGATCGAAGACAGAGGGCGGTGGTGGATGAAAAATTTTCGGACTGGAGGCAGGTTGCTAGCGGAGTGCCACAGGGATCAGTGCTTGGTCCTCTGCTCTTTATGATTTTTATTAATGACTTAGAGGAGGGGGCTGAAGGGTGGATCAGTAAATTTGCTGATGACACCTCGATTGGTGGAGTAGTGGATGAGGTGGAGGGCTGTTGTAGGCTGCAAAGAGACATAGATAGGATGCAAAGCTCGGGCTGAAAAATGGCAAATGGAGTTTAACCCTGATAAATGTGAGGTGATTCATTTTGGTAGGACAAATTTAAATGTGGATTACAGGGTCAAATGTAGGGTTCTGAAGACTATGGAGGAACAGGGAGATCTTGGGGTCCATATCCACAGATCTCTAAAGGTTGCCACTCAAGTGGATAGAGCTGTGAAGAAGGCCTATAGTGTGTTAGCTTTTATTAACAGGGGGTTGGAGTTTAAGAGCCATGGGGTTATGCTGCAACTGTACAGGACCTTGGTGAGACCACATTTGGAATATTGTGTGCAGTTCTGGTCACCTCACTATAAGAAGGATGTGGAAGCGCTGGAAAGAGTGCAGGGGAGATTTACCAGGATGCTGCCTGGTTTGGAGGGTCGGTCTTATGAGGAAAGGTTGAGGGAGCTAGGGCTGTTCTCTCTGGAGCGGAGGAGGCTGAGGGGAGACTTAATAGAGGTTTATAAAATGATGAAGGGGATAGAAAGAGCGAACGTTCAAAGACTATTTCCTCGGGTGGATGGAGCTATTATAAGGGGGCATAACTATGGGGTTCATGGTGGGAGATATAGGAAGGATATCAGAGGTAGGTTCTTTACGCAGAGAGTGGTTGGGGTGTGGAATAGACTGCCTGCAGTGATAGTGGAGTCAGACACTTTAGGAACATTTAAGCGGTTATTGGATAGGCACATGGAGCACACCAGGATGACAGGGAGTGGGATAGCTTGATCTTGCTTTCAGATAAAGCACGGCACAACATCGTGGGCCGAAGAGCCTGTTCTCTGCTGTACTGTTCTTTGTCTATGTCTATAAGTGGGTCATTTCTTCTAAAATATTTCATTGATGCCCGGGAGCATTAAATATAGAGTGTGCGTTGACAATTTTGGCACACATATTCGAAATATATATATTTCTTTATTTCTCTTGAAGACAAAAATGCGGCAGACTCAAACACCGTACTTTGAAGACTCTCAGTCTGTCAGAATATAAGTTAGAACTGGGGAGAAGTAGGCAGCATTGACTCTCCCAACAACAATTCTGGTGGGTTAAGCACCTGGACTATTAACCTGGAAGCTTTATCTGATGACCTTGAGAAATGAATGCAAATCTGCCATGGATATGGGAAAGTTAAATTCAGCCAGTACGGCAAAAATGAAATAGATGCTTAGCCGCATTGATTTTTCCAATGAAACTACCAGATATTGCAAAAGGAAAGAAAAAAATCAGAGCTATTGATATCCTTTAGATAAGCGGGATATGGGTATAAACCGGGGGAGGGGGCGGAGATACAGTGCAGAATGATACCAATATGCTGTAGCCGACGGGGTTAGTGTAACTCCCCAGGCTGGAAAAGGCCTAAAATTGGGAAGGGACTAAAATCATAGTTTTCCACCATGTGCATGAGTGACTTGCAGGCAATAAATTGCGGGTGCCAATTTTACCCTGCGAGTAATGCTCTCAAGATTCTACTTCAATGATGACTTACAACAGTGCTCAAAAAATACATCTAACTTTATGTTTGTTTTTGATCCATTCATCCGTGTCCGCTGTGCCGTTGACCTAGACTGTTGCTGCTCAAACATTCTATCAACGTTAAAACAGCAAACGCTTATGTTTCAATCATTCGAAAATCTCTTTGCTCTTTCTTCGTGCAATGCCCATAACGGGCTAAAACTTTCTCATGAGCAATCCGATGTTAATAGATAATTCTCACCATAACACTCTACCACTTTGTTGCCCCCCCTAAG
The DNA here is from genome assembly GCF_964213995.1 of Mustelus asterias. Taxonomy (NCBI): domain Eukaryota; kingdom Metazoa; phylum Chordata; class Chondrichthyes; order Carcharhiniformes; family Triakidae; genus Mustelus; species Mustelus asterias. Next base: position 14,099,910 of record NC_135820.1, read on the forward strand.
ACGATGCTTAAGTCACATGTACCCAAGCATTCGAACATCTGCCCTAAGATTTGTTTTGATTCGTTGTCTCCGATTTACATCTCAAAGGCATGTTTGAAAAGGCTTGGGACGTCCGATAATGTTAAAGGCGTTCTCTAAGCAGGGGCTGTTGTTGCTCTTGTTGATATTGGCTGAAAACTGAGTATGAGTCCCTTACGAGGTTTCTGAGCAGTGACACAGTGTTACAATAGATTGAAGATTATTTCCCAATTATTCATGAATGCCTTCATGAATTCTATCAGGGCGGTGTTTAATGCTGCAATGCAAGCGAATACTAATTGCCACCAGTCATACAAATTTTATTGCTTCTAATTTGAATATGAAAAGTCGGGACAAAAATATATTTATTTCTACCAAATAAAGAAGAAATGTTTGCCGTGAGCACTAGGAAGTAGGAACTACTGCTAACAGATCGGTTAGAGAAAGGAACTCTCACAAAACTGGGTGCAATACTCTTTGTATGTTAAAATGTATAAACAAGTTGAGACGAAATTTGGGTTCATTAACGTGGACGGGGCATTTTGGTCAGGAATACCAGTGAAAACCAAATGTATTCAGTAAATCATTAGCAACTGACCTGCGAATCTCACCGCCAACATCCACCTTCCCTCCCCCCTTCCCTCGCAGCCCACATACACACACATAGGCACGCACACACAGAAAACTGTTGCAATTGTCGTTGTGTTGCTAACCTTTTGGCCGGTTTAATAATCTTTAACTCACATTTCACGAAACCGAATCATGCCAAAGAAAATGGTGAAATGTCGAGCATTTTGTTGATCCAAGAAGATAAACGGCCTGTTCCGCATCTCCCACCTTATGCTGTCTTGCCACTTTGACTGAAAAATGGCCCGATTTCTACGACGTAACAACGAAACCCATCTTGTTTCTTATCACCTTCTCACTCAAGACGTGGAAAAGATTCGAAATCAGCTCTTGGATTGTGGTGAGTACAAAGTATTGAATTAGCTTTTCGTGCGAACACCGCTACGCAGTTCACTATTCTCTATGTTGGAAGACACGCATGCAGGAGAAGGCCATCGCCAGATAAATGTCTCCTGCAGCTCCCTTGACAATTTTGCTACTTTGTTTTACGGGATGGTCACAATATGACGTAAAGGCGATGTCCATAATGCCACATTTTCAAATTCCACCAGCTGCCATGACGAGGTGTCCAGTTTGGTCATTAGATCAGTAGTCTCAGTTTCTGTGTTATTTTTCCGTGGTGCTGTTGGATGGACGACTGCTGGCCGGCGTATTGATTCATGAATCACCAAAGATAATTGACTCTCATCGTGGCCAAGTCGCGTTTCTGAAATAGCTATCCAATCAATTCCCCATTCCTCTCTTCGTTCCGAACATCCTGCATTATTTTCCCCTTCTTATGATGAGTTGCCTTTTGAAATCACATTTCAACTTCAATCCAGCAATAGTTCAGGCAACGTATTGAAGATCATAGAAACTTAGAATGCCCGTCTTATTACCAATGTTATTTCGCCTCAGTTATCGTATATCTTTGTTTCCAGGTTACTTACCGTCCTTTCGGTGGAATCGCTTTGAGTCTACTTACTCCATATTACATCGACATCCTTTCCAATTCAAATACTACATATTTACTTCCTTTGTTCGCTGGAGAACGATCTCAGCTTTTATAGTATCACTCAATATTTGAAATTCCATAAAATCCATAGAGTGCAGAGGGAGGCGACTCCACCCATCGATCCTGACCCGACTGTCCGAAAGAGCATCCTACCCAGGTCCACAACGCTGCTGTATCCCATAAGGCTGTGCATTTGCCATGCCTAATCCATCTAACTGACACATCGCTACGCACTAAGGGACAACTTAGCTGGACTTGCGGATAGCGATGAACATTGTCGGACAATATAGCAGGATATAGATAGGCTGGAAAATTGGCCGAAGAAATGGCAGATGGAATTTAATGCAGATAAATGCGAAGTGATGCATTTTGGAAGAACTAATGTAGTGGGGAGTTATACAATAAATGGCAGAGCCATCAAGAGTATAAAAGCACAGAGGGACCTAGGTGTGCAAGTCCACAAATCATTGAAGGTGGCAGCACAGGTGGAGAAGGTGGTGAAGAAGGCATATGGTATGCGTGCCTTTATAGGACGGGGTATAGAGTATAAAAGCTGGAATATGATGTTGCAGCTGTATAGAACACTGGTTAGGCCACATTTGGAGTACTATGTCCAGTTCTGGTCGCCGCACTGCCAGAAGGACGTGGAGGCATTACCGAGAGTGCAGAGAAGGTTTACCAGGTTGTTGCCTGGTATGGAGGGTCTAAGCTATGTGGAGAGATTGGGTAAACATAAGAACATAAGAAATAGGAGCAGGAGTAGGCCATCTAGCCCCTCGAGCCTGCCCCGCCATTCAATAAGATCATGGCTGATCTGACGTGGATCGCTACCACTTACCCGCCTGATCCCCATAACCCTTGTTCTCCCTGGAAAGGCGGAGAATAAGGGGAGACCTGATAGAGGTGCACAAAATTATGAAGGGTATAGATAGGGTGAACAGTGGGAAGCTTTTTCCCAGGTCGGAGGTGAGGATCACGAGGGGTCACGGGCTCAAGGTGAGAGGGGCGAGGTATAACTCAGATATCAGAGGGACGTTTTTTACACAGAGAATGGTGGGGGCCTGGAATGCGCTGCCAAGTAGCGTGGTGGAGTCAGACACGCTGGCATCGTTTAAGACTTAGCTGGATAGTCACATGAGCAGTCTGGGAATGGAGGGATACAAACGAATGGTCTAGTTGGACCAAGGAGCAGCACAGGCTTGGAGGGCAGAAGGGCCTGTTTCCTGTGCTGTACTGTTCTTTGTTCTTTGTAGTCACAAGTAAGGCTTACATTAACAAAGCAATGAAGTTACTGTGAAATTTAGCATGACATGTCCGCCTCACCTGCACGCCATTGGACACTAACGGCCAATATAGCATGGTCAATCTACTTCATCGGCACGTACTTGAAGACTAAGGGGTAACTTAGCATGGCCATTTCACCTAACCTGCATATCTTTCCACACTAATGGACAATAGTGCATGGTCAATCCACTAAATCTGCTCATCACTGGACACTAAGAGACAATTTAGCATGGCCAATTCATCTAAGCAGTATATCGCTGCACTGCGGGGGACAACGGTGCACCCAAAGGAAACACACAAAGACACAGGCAGAACGTGCAAACGCCACACAGAGTTACCCGAGGCCAGAATCGAACCCAGTGCCCTGACACTGTGACCAAACAGTGCCAACAATTCCTCACGCCTGATATTCCTCTGTTAAGTCACTGATTATTTTGCTACAGTGTGTGCCATATACAAGATGCAGCTGAGCAACCGCACAAGATTCAGTGGGTGAAGTATTTCAGCCGCAAAATCTACATTACAGGCTGACAAGAGCAGAAATCACGTTGGGAAACCGTCGATTGATCATTTCTTTCAAGCCCCAACCGATCTTGATTTGTGACTATAACCGCTATCTCTTCAAAGTCGCCCGATTAATTATTGGAATTTCACTTCAAAGGGCACTATGAGTGTCCCAACAGCAAAACTCTGCAGCTGCTCATGAAGGTGACTTGGCAAACGGCAGCTGTGGATAAGCTCAAAATGCCCGCCTTGCCAGCTCACATCAATGACATATTTCTAAGCTTGTTTTGTTTCCTTTGAAGCAGCAGTAAGTACCAATTGAATAATTGATAAAGTGGTAGATTTCTTTCTGAAGTTGGAAAATGCTTAATATATATACCAAATAAAAACATTTGTATCTTTGGTCCGCACATTGTTTAGAATTAATATAATTGCACATCGCATATTGAATAAAAGAACCAGGTGAGAATTTTTGGGGTAAAGTCAATCACATTTAAGTTATTTGCAACTTTGTCATGAATTGTTTGCTTTCTAATTAATGCTGCAATCAGAACAACACCTGAACAGCAAAGGGAAAGGTAAGGGAGCAAATAAGGATCAACATACCTGACTATCTCATATACGCAGAAGGTCCTCTCCATTCTTTGCAATGATAATGTGACGATTGTCCAGAAAATCGTTTTTTTTTTATCTTCTCTCTCTCTCTCTTTCTCTATGCCCAGAATATTTCTTTCCTAACGAGTCAGAAAGTCAGGTACACAAACTATATTCCTGAGTTTTGTGCAGATTGTCTGTCGGGTCTCTGAGAGTCTCTTTACGGTGATTGACTTTCAGCTCTCCCATGCCTCCTAAATGCTACTTTTTGCCATCTATCGTGGTGGGACTCGAGCGTGTGACACTAGAGAATTGCTCAAGATTTGTGACCTTTTCCATTAGACAACAGGGGGAACCTGAAAATATTTCAGCTCATCCATGCTCCCCAATGGATGTTTTTTTAGCCATCTACTATGGTGGGATTACAACCAGCGACCCAGGAGCTGTGCTCTATGATTGCGATTTTTCCAATTCAGTGATCGAACGGGCAAAGGGTGTATTGAAATTAGCGGATGTGGTTTCAATTTGCAGTGGGAACGAGAAATGGAGGGCTTCTTCAGTTTCATTGGTCTCATGCACTTATTAAGCCTCAGAGGCATCAACTAAGAACACAGCCCAACTGCTCCTTACTCCTGATCTCTTCCTGGGATGGCGTGATTCTGAAATTGGCAGCAGGCTTTTCTTTCTCCCCGGAGGATCGAGTTGGCCTGAACTGACTGAATTTCGTCAAAGAGCAGAATAAACTAAGATCATTCTATTGTTATATACTGTGAGTGTTTTTATTTTGTGATGAGATAATACAGAAAGCTATGAATCACATAAGCAGACAGCAATACTCCTAGAGCAAAATGAAGCTGGACGGCCACACAACATGGACGTAGGCACCAGAAACGATAGCGAACACCCCAGCCCTATCGTGCAATTTCATTCTTACCAACATCTGGAGGCTAGTGCCAAAGTTTGCAGAGCTATTCAGAGACTAGTAAAGCAACAGCCCATCATAGTTACCTCCTTAGGCACTACGACCTCTAAAATCTGTAAGTACAAGGGCAGCAGATCAACTGTTGGAATAACACCACACGGAGGTTGTCCTCCATCACTCATTATCCTGGCATGGAGATATATCACAATTCTTTCACAGTGGCTGGGAGAAAATCCTGGCCCTCCTTTCCTGACAATCTCAGGGTGTAGCTACTGATCAGGACGTTGCTGTTCAAGATGATAGCTCACCGCCCCGTTCTAACGGCAGCTAGAGTTAGGGAATTAATGGTGGTGTAGTCGGTGACGCTCAAATCCCGTAAACCAATAAAAAAGAGACGGTGCTTGTTGTGATTAAGAAAATGCACTGTCTAATAGTTTTTCCCCCACTCTCCTTCACTGGCCCAGTAAATCAATCCTCTTAATGATGGAATAAAGGTGTTGCAGCCTTTCCGCCATCTTAAGATATATTTTCACGGCGATTGAAACTGATACATGTACGTTGCACAACTGCATTAAAGATTTCAAAGTCAAGATGACTCAATTTTGTTGTGGTGGAGTCCTGCACAATCTAACTCAATGGAAGATTCGGTCCAAGTGAGCAATCAGTTCCCTCCCTATCATAGCTTGAACAAGGTGGTGTGTTCCACAGCACGTGCGCTGCGATTGAGAATTAGGTGTTGACTTTGAACTTCTTTGCTGCTTCAGAACCGTACGTCGGGGCAAAAATCAGGCGAAGGTTCCAGACCAACTGTAGGTTCTGTAAGGGAAATATTTTCAATCACGCACAATTGAAGTAATTGCAACTCAATATCGTGCATAACTTATATTGAATCGCTGATCAATAATTCCTATCACATTCTACCACATTAGTTGAATTCTACCCGGTTTTCTAGTTCGAATTTCCGTCATCGACCATATTGCCGTGAAAAGGCGGATTTGTTTCTGCTGAAGAACTTTGTCTTCCCTCTTCCATGATCTTATTCAACACTTTGTGGTCTAACAACACAGATTACAACTAACCATCTCTCGTCCCAATTGAGTTTCGATTTGTTGTGGTATACTTTACCTCACGAGCAAAGCGAAAATGCGGGGTTTCAAATTCACTGCGTATTGGACTTGGCACACCTGTTGATGTCAGCAGTTAGGGGAAAGGAAAACATTTGGACAATGGACGGTTCATGAAATCGTCCATGGTTCATATTCGCATAAAATTCTGCAGGTACCACTTGTGTTCAGTAACGTCTGTGAAAGTTAATATACGTCCATTTTGATGTGAGGAGCGCAGAGGGCTCACGCTAAATAAGGCTCAAATCCGGAGCGCGGGGCTAATGATCCTGAGCAAGAACATAAGAACATAAGAACTAGGAGCAGGAGTAGGCCATCTGGCCCCTCGAGCCTGCTCCGCCAATCAATAAGGTCATTGCTGATCTTTTCGTGAACTCTGCTCCACTCACTCGCCCGTTCGTCAAAACCCTTAATTCCTTACTCGGGTTTAAATCAGATCATGGTAACTGCAGAAATGAAATGCTCGAATAGCGAAGCGAGGATCTGTAATTGCTCATCCCGAAACTGTTGGATTGTCATCAAAGAAACTTTACATTCACGAACTTCCTTTCAGGAAGGGAATCTACAAAGAATCGACAATTGACACCACACCCAATGAAGATGAATGCATCTTAAGGCCCTTCGACCCATCCTTAAAAAACGATGGACTACAGCTATATAAGAATAACACTCACTGTCCTCATCTGAAGGGCAATTTCGGATGGCCAAACAGTGCTGGTTATTGATTTCATGTTCCTATCCGTGCAATAAATTCCCAAATAGTTTACCCGTCTGGTTCACTAATGTCCTTTGGGGACGGGAATCTGCCGTCGTTAATTCGTCTGCCCAACATGTCACTCGAGAGCCATAGCAATGTGATTGACTCTCAACTGCCCTCTGAAATAGCAACTCAAACACATCAATCAACAGCAACTAGGAATGGGCAATAAATGCTAGCCAGCCAGTGATGTGGCACGAATGAACAAACAAAAACTCATCCTGATTAAATTATTATTTTCCAATAGCATTGGAAAAAGCGAAGAAAGAGCTAACTGATATTGGTGAGTATCGCATTAACTTAAATTTGCTTTGAACAGCTGGCTATCCGATCATTTCATTGCTTTGCTGATGCTTTTTGTGTTCCCCCTTGAATGAAACTTCCCCTGAATTCTTTTTGGAATATTCCAAGCATGTGTCACGCTGAGTATTACTCCTATAATCCAAAGTAAACGCTTAGGAGAAGTCAATAACATTTACAAAGCACTGGTCAATCGGATCGGGCAGAGAGCTCGCCCAACAGGCAGTGAATTGTGTTACCAACGCATAGGATAAGAACAATCGCCTGTAGGCAGTGAATTTTGAAATCATAGAAAACCTACAGAAAGAGGCCATTCGGCCCATCGAGTCTGCACCGACCACAATCCCACCCAAACCCTACCCCCATATCCCTACATATTTTACCCACTAACCCACGCATCTCAGGACACTAAGGGCAATTTCAGCATGGCCAATCAACCTAACCCGCACATCTTTGGATTGTGGGAGGAAACCGGAGCACCCAGAGGAAACCCACGCAGACACGAGGAAAATGTGCAAACTCCACACAGACAGTGACCCAAGCCTGGAATCGAACCCAGGTCCCTGGAGCTGTGAAGCAGCAGTGCTAACCACTGTGCTACCGTGCCGCCCCTAATATTTCACTGGAAATAAAATGTACCAGGCATGATGAGATTAATACAACAAGGAAGGACGTTATTTAAAGACCATGCCATGTACCTCAACTTCTAACACCAGAAAGTACCTCCACCAGCTCTAAGTAACAAGTAATGAAATTGATGGAATGTTCTCAGATTGGTTGGTGTTGTGGGGTTAATCGAGATGACTCGTGCTGTCTTAACTTTAGACAATACAAAAGCCATCAGGCAGATATCTCGGTGTAAAGACAGAACATTTGTTTAAATAGGACTAAACAGCTGGAAGGAGATCACGAAAAGGGCTAAGTAACTCTGAGATAGAGACATAACCTCTCTGATGAATCTGACGTATACAATAAAAAACAGATTAATCATAGTTTTTCTTATCAATCATTCTTGCCTTACATTAGTTTAAAATCAATTATATTTAGTATACATTCGCCAATAATAATCGCTGACATCTAACTCAGCTAATTGCTTTTTACTATTCAGCATAATGATATTTCATTCATCCATTAAATCCGGATGCTAACTCCCATATTGGCTAAAGTCACTTCCTGATTACCTTAGATGCTTACTACAGGGGTCAAAGTGGATTTTCTCACCGGATCATTGTCAAACTGAATAGACACGTGATCCCGCATCCAGGCACGCTGTCATCCAAACTCGTAACAATGAATACTCCTATTCATAAATGTTGCAATACATGTTCCCGTATAAGAAACTTGCTGATATTGAATTTTGCTAACGAGGGTTTCCCAAGCCATTGGTTCTGAACTATTCACCTTTACCAACATACCTTATGGTTACCTGCTTTCTGCTGAAGTGAACAATGATTCTTACAATACCTAAAATACATTAAAATATCAGCATGCATATTTTAAAATCTTAATTACTTGTTTAATTATCTTACTGCATTCACATATGTGTAATCTATTCCTCTCGTTACCTTATTAAGTTGTTTCAAGAATCATTCAACTCTTTACCGATGGTCCTGTCAGTGCCGTATTCTGCTTAAAAACATTATTAACTGGTTAGAGATCTCCCACTTCAGTTGAGTACAGCGGTGTTATTACACAAGAAGCTCGAAGGCATCAAGGATAAATCAGAACTACGAGTCATTTGTAGGCCACTTAAGCATCGAACACAATATCTGCTGTGCAGAGTCAATTAGTGGATGCAATGTAACACCCGCTAATATGTATCAGCCAGTCCCAAACAGTTCTTCAGTATACAATAGCTGCAACAATGGGGTTAAAGAATGGAAATTCCATTCTCTCCTGATCCCTCCGGCCTGGATTTTATTGTCTATCTTCTATTGCTCAGGTATAAAGACATACACTCATGGAAAACAAGAGGTCAAATCACTGTAGGGTTCAATGGGAAGATTGGTTTCCATCTTCGACGGCCACTTGGCACGGACAAACCTCATCCCTTGCAAGTAAATTTCATGTCCTGGAAATGATTAATGATAAAATTAGAACTATAACAGTGTATAATATTAGACAAGTTACCAACGATGCTGGTAAATGTCAACCACTGTTTCAGACTTATTCGTTTCATTTTTTCCCTGGAGTGATGAAAATAGAATACTCCAAGACAATTCACTTGCATTTATGTATTTAATCATTTAACGCTGATTTTCAAAATTATGTGTGGACGTTTACATGCAGATCAGTAGAACTGGGTTCAGTTGTCAGAATAAGTGGAAGAGGATTGATTTGTGGCTTTCGCATATGTATTTGAGGGGACAAAATTACCTGCTATGGGCACGTGGGGTGGAAAGAGGGATGTTTTAATAGCATGGCCCTCTCGTTTCATAGTATTATACTGTCCAATATTAGAGGAAGAAGTGGCCTCATTGATTTCCGGTAGAAATGACATATCATTTTTTAGAGTTGGTGCCCAGATTGCATTCAATGCACTCATTTTGCTTCTTCTGCTAATTGTTCTGCTTCACGTTTCTCCAGAAACAAAGTTGAGTAACAAATCCAAAGGTGAGAAATGGGAAAACACCTCCATTGTATGGTCGAAATGAAACTAGGAGATGAATGCCACATTTGGCAGTGATTGACTTGGGTATTAAATTTACAGCTGCAGAGACTTGGGAATCTAGGTACATTCGAATGTCATGGAACAACATGACATTCCTAAAGCTAACCCTAACCCTAATGTAGAGCCAATAAGCCAAAATAATGTTTTCAGCCAATACATACCCGAAACACTGGAATACTAGAATGAGTAGAAGCCATGCCACATAATACAAAGCCCTGGAGCGTCACTGGAGCAATGTGATTTATTCTGGTTGTCAGTGGACTGAGGAGGAATGCGTTGGGAATTGAAAGGGTTTACCAAATTGACAGCACGACGAGAGGAAAGATTGCACAAATTCCGGTCCTGCTCCCTGCAGTTTAAGAGCTCGGTGCATGGGTCGCAGGAAATGTATGGGATTATAAGGAGCACAGCTGGGGAATTTATGTCAAACCATGATTTTTGCTGGTTGGCGCGTCCGCTTTGGTGCATAATCGAAAATAAGAGCAAAGGTTTTCTCAAAAAATGCTCCTACATACAAGTTGTGTTCAATGATGTGAGCTCCTCTCACAAGGAGCAATTGATTCTGGATCAATGGCTCTCTAAAATCAGAGATTAATCGCTTTATTTTAAACTACAATTGCAAGTGATATTGTGCACAGTTGCAGAAACGGAATAATACCGAGGCTCAGCCAGCAACTCAATGAATTGTGTAATGGGTTAGAGGGGCAGAATGGAATATTGCTGTTTTGATGTTCCGTTCGCCATAAACAGCACGATCCAATACTTGCTATCTAGTGCTTCATCTTCGGTCAGGCAACTTGACGTTACAATCTGATACTATGTTCACTGGCATGCTTATATTTTGAAAATCCAAACCTCAGATGTGAATTGACAATTCCTTGTCAGCGTTGAGAAGCTCGAAGTGTTTCCTACCGCTCATTTGTGTTTACAGTTGCTTCCTCAAGAACAAAACATGTCAGATGCTAATTAGTTTGAGATGCCTTAAGAAGGTAAGCTATGAAATCATATCATAGAATCCCTTCAGTGCAAAAGAGGCCATCTGCTCAAACGATACACGCTGACTTTCTGTCTCCCTCCCTGTCCCCCATATTTCCCATCGCTAATCCATCTAACCTACACATTTTGGGACACTAACCGACAACATAGCATGGGCAATCTGCTTAATCTACACATCTTTGGACTGTGGGAGGAAACCCGAGCGCCTGGAACGAACCCAAATGGAGAGGAGGAGAACGCATAATCTCCACACAGTCACCCCAGGCCGGAATTGAATCCATGTCGCAGAAGTGGTGGGAATGCAGTGCCATCATGCAACCCACGGCATTCAACAAAACGGCAGGTGCACATTCTAAAGCTGTGCAATAGGATATCAGGTGCCCGGCACTGCCTTACGTTCAAACAGCCCCGACTTCTGTATTCGGGTCAAGTGATTAAATGTCCCCAACTTGCTGTGCAAGTGAATGAGTGTGGGAGTTGTTTTGTGAGTAAATCGGCGAGGTAAGATGAGATTGCTCGGTGCGTAAGTGTGCAGATAATCGAGGCATCTGCGTAGGCAGGTGAGCTGTCAGATAGTTGGGGTTGTAGCTGTGTGTGGAGGCAGTTGGATTGGGCTGGTGAGTAAGATTGGCGGGTAAGGTGGCAACATCGTCGGGTGGCAGCTGGGTGGGGTGGAAGCCTGGTATGGAGTTAGGTAGCTAACGTGAACGCTGGGTTGTGTTCAAGCAGGTTAGGGTGTCAGCTAGGGATCTATGCAGTCTGGGAGGCTGAGAATTGGAGTTGGTAAGATAATACCTGGACAGGATGACTAACAAAAGACTTAATCATGGATTATTACCCTCTATGTACTGCGCAACCATTCGGGTAATTAATTCAGAACTCTCTGAAGTCTTCAAATCAACACTACAGACTATTTTTGCTTATGTTTGATTAATTTATTGTGTATAGGTACTCCAAGTAAGACAGCAAATACATTTTATAACTGGATGACCTGGTCCTTATTATTATTTCTTCCCAGCTTAAGGTGCTTGCATCTCTTGATGGTCAGCATTCTCTTTGGCGAAGAGTTGGGCTCCACGCAATCCACTCTCAGCACAACTATGTTTGCAGTCTTAGACCATTTCTGAAATATAAAATCAGTCTGTCCACCATAACTACACTTCTTTCTGTCAAACCGTCTCTTACCCTATGCGTTTCAGGGATCATTCCCCTTCTTGTACTGGGGAACCTTGTGGGACTGGCACCGACAACATATTTTGTACTGTGTCCTCGGGGTCTCTGGTACGTTGACCATCTTTCCGGCCCAGGTGATGAGCGGAAAACATTCCACATCTTCTGTGGAACAGGGAAATTACTCCTTAGAATACCGTCCTAGCAATTCAGAGTCAGTGCTTCAAGAATTCCTCCAGTCCCAGTGAATATTTTGGGGAATACAGACCCAGTCCCCAACGGCCCATAGACGGGAAAACACGGGCCGTTATGAAACTTCAGGTTTATTCTAGCAGACACTATCAGGGATACTGCGAGATTAGTCAAATTATAAATATCGTGAGCACCAATAACAACCCCACCTTTCGCCCTAGCCCGTAACCCCACGTATTTATCCTGCTAATCTCTCTGAGACAAAGGGTCAGTTTAATATGGCCAATCAACATAACTAGCAGATTTTTGGACCGCGGGAGAAAACTGAGTCACGGGGAAAATGTGCAAACTCCACACGGACAACCATCGAAGCCAGAATTGGCAGTGTTAACCACGATACCATCGTTCCTCGATCACCTGGTCACCACCACCTTCCCCCACCCCTCCCCCCATCCCCGAACAATCTGGAATTCAATATGGAAGAGATTGACTGAAAGCAAGGTGGAACAATATTATGCAACGGGAAAATGGTATAAGTATTTGAAAATGAGGTGTGGTGAGCAATGTTGTATAAGACCATTCGAATTAGAGTGAGAATTAAGGGCTTATTAGTTAGCTGTTTGCAAGATGAGGTTTAGGCATCATGGACAGATTGGCTTCCATCTAATATGCCTCAATGGATGTCTCCTCATTACACTCACCAAGCATAGGCAGCCTTAGGTCAAATATTTTACGAGCAATTGTAACTTCTCCACATCTCTGTTCTGTGTTAGGGTCAGGCGACTTTTGAAGGCATCTGTTGATTTTGCTTTCCTTTAATTAATCACGTACTATGTTAAAAATCCACGCAACGTGGATCAGTTGGACATTCATCAATTTGCCTGAACGCATTGTAGTCTGCCAACATGTTTTCTATCTTCTTGCTATATAGCCCAAAATGACTGACATCAAACAGATGTCAAATTGGGCGGAGTCCACAATGGGCGTTATTTTGTAGGGTTGTAATATCTCTTTGTAATATTTATAAGCTAATCTTAACTTTTGCCTTTGTCTATTTTTGGCCATTGTGGGGACTCACGTTCTATAATTCGATTGTTTGCCGTTGGCGTTTTTCTACGCCGCTATTTGTTGAATGTTTTGTGCGTCGTTGGACTAGTTTGCATAACCATGACATTGTGCATAACCAACAATAATATATTTCATTGACACAGCACCTTTCGGAAATTGCATACATTGAAAGCTCTTGCTAAGAATGATCAACATTTTGGAAGAATTATGTCATTAAGCAAACGGGCCATAATATTACGCAGTCCTTGCTTTGGGAATTTAGGTCGTAAGCAACTGAAGTCATTAAGTTCAGAGAAACAATAAGAGCCCCAAACTGGCAAGAATTCGGAAATTTTAGAAGACATCCAGTGATGCAGGAGCTACGTGAAAAGGGAGTGGAGATGTCTAACAGAAATTCGAAACTATGATAGGAAATTTGAATTCAAGGCAATGCCAGACCAAAAAGTAAGGAAGTTATAGTGACTGGGAACTGAAGTCAATTAATTGATATATGCAACCTGTAAATAGTGTAATTGATCCAATTTACTCTTTCCCTCGAAGTCATTATTTCTCAGAATCTGCACTGGTGGTTATCCTGAATACAAGCAAAACTTTAGCAAATCTTCATTATTACTTTCTGCAGAATTGGAAAACGCAAAGAATGACGCATTTGACTGTGGTGAGTACGATAATTTCTTTGCATTTACTGTTGTCATCATCCAGGTCAGAAACTCCAAAGAGTTTTATGTAGCCAGCCTAGACCATAAGTTTTGCACTCTGAATTTTAGCCCAGGTAAGTATAAGATGTTTGACTCCAGGTATGATTCAAACATCCCACTAGGGAGTTAATATCAGACAACATTTATTTAAGAGTACAGTTAACACATAATAAGACAATTAGCAATAACTTCTACCAATTGCATAGAAACATATGTTTCTATGTATGTTTCTAAGACAATTTGCAATAACTTCTACCAATTACAAGCAAGGAAAAAAATAACCATGCTATTGTATAAACTTCAAAGCTCCGAATATTGTTCCAACCAAACCAGCCTTCTTACAAACATCCACCCATCCCAGGTTTAGCAGAAAATAATGCACACGTGATGCTCGATTTTTTAGGTTTGCAAAGCCAGCTTGAATTAGTCTATTGGAAGGAGAATTGAAGCTGTGAATTTTCAGCCCTGGAGCTTCCAGCCTAGCTCAAGGTAAAGATAGAACACTGCTTGCCTCTATCTAGCAAGCCACAAATAGCAAAATTTTCACTGCAGAAAAGTAAGAAACACTGTTTCCAACCAGTTGGGAGTGTTTCTAATACCAGGTGGAGAGACGGAAATACTGCATTTCAGTCTGCAATCCAACAGCTTCTAATTCGCCAGCATCCAAAACTGGAAGTAAAGAACTATTCCAGCCTGACCTGTCAGTCCTTCTCCCCCCAACAAGTCAAAATGGTTGTAAAACTCGAAAAACGCCAGGACATTGCATTAGGACCAGAATAAAAATAAACTATATGACTAGAGCAACAACAGAATATGTCACTACGGACCGCATGGTGCCAATAAAAAATAAGGTTGCTTACAAGCTGCAGAAAACATGATTAAAATGCATTTCTTAAAGGTACAGTAGTGTCACACTGTCCAAGATCAAATAATTTCCTCATTGCTAGATCTCGTTATAGCTTTGTTTCAATTCGCTTTGCTATCTTGAGCAAACAAATACAACAATATGCCAGAAAATATGGCTAGGCCATGTCTTCAAATATTTTTTTTAATGTAGCGGTAAGTATCATCAAAGACATCATTGGAAGAGCTTTCAAGCCAATTTCCTAATTTTTTCTTTAAATTTCAACCAAAACTTTTTCTAACCCTTAGATTTTCTGCAGTAGGAGTAATTCGCTTTTATTTTAATAGACTTCTCTTCCTATCGTTTCCTGTAATCACTTTCACATCCATGGAACTCTAAATTTATTAAGCTAGTCTCCTTAACCACCCCCAGGAAAAATCCCCCAGCAGTACTGCGCACCTATGGATATATTTCTACCTGAAATTCCTGCAAGAAGGAATGTTTAACTCTCACTCCTTGTCTTCTTTCAGGCATGACTTAGCAAGAGCCAAAATATCATACGCTGAGGTCCCAATCAGTCCTCTCCGTTCATCTGGCTGACTGCCTAAAGTAAAAGCAAAATTCTGTGGATGCTGGAATTCTTAAATAAAATAGCAAATGTTGGAAAAACTCAGTAGGTACTGCAGCATCTGAAGGGAGAGAAACTAAATTGTTTCCAGAGCCTACAAATATTTTTTCAGAGCCAAGGAGCCTGACAAATGTGGCAGATTTTATATTTTTGAGGAAGCAGTAGAGCAAAATAGAAGGTCAGGGATAGATGATACTTAAGGGGACATTTGCCATGATATCATGCCACACAATATAAAGGGCGTGTCAATAGTAGTATTAAGGACTAAAGAATGTGCTAATATATTTTTTATTCAGTTCAGGCATGTGGGTGCCGCTGCCTAGACGAGCATTTGTTGTGTATCGAACTGGCTGAAGGATGACATCTATGGTGCTAGGGACCTCCGGAGGAGGCTGAGATGGATCAACCACTCGGCAATTCTGTTTTAAAATTATAGCGAACGTTTCAGCCTCACCTTTTGCACTGATGTGGTGGTCCACTCCATCCATGAGAATGAGAGTATTCATGGCACCTCTTCATCGAATGATGTTGTTTAACTGTCCAGCACCATTCATGGCTGAATGTGGCAGGACAGCAGAGCTTCCATCTGATCGGTTCGTTGTGGGATTGCATTGCTCTGTCTATTACTTGCTGCTTCTGCTGTTTGGCAGGCACAAGGTCATGTTGTAGCTTTATAGATAGGATGGACGTAGGGAAGTTGTTTCCATTAACAGGGGAGACTAGGACGCGGGGGCACAGCCTTAGAATAAAAGGGAGTCACTTTAGAACAGAGATGAGGAGAAATTTCTTCAGCCAGAGAGTGGTGGGTCTGTGGAATTCATTGCCACAGAGGGCTGTGGAGGCCGAGACGTTGAGCGTCTTCAAGACAGAAATTGATAAATTCTTGATTTCTCGAGGAATTAAGGGCTATGGGGAGAGAGCGGGTAAATGGAGTTGAAATCAACCATGATTGAATGGTGGAGTGGACTCGATGGGCCGAATGGCCTTACTTCCGCTCCTATGTCTTATGGTCTTATGGTCTTTACCATATTGACACCTCATTTTTAGGTATGCCTGGTCTTGGTACTGGCATGCCCTCCTGCACTTGATTGAACCAGGGTTTATGCCCTGTCTTGGTAGTAACGGTAGAATGTGAGATATGTTGGGCCATTTGGTTACAGATTCCGGGCGAACACAAATCGGCTGCTGCTGCTGATGTCCCACAGCACTGCATACATGTCCAATCTTGAGTTGTTTGATCTGATCGATGTCTATCCCATTTTGCACATTGGTATGCTGGATGGTATACTCAATATGAACATGGTGCTTTGCCGCACAAGGGCATTGCGATGGTTACTACGACTGATACTATCATGGACAGTTACAGTTGTGACGGGAAGTTTGGCGAGTATGTGGTCAAGTTTGTTCCATTATCACTGCCGAAGTCCCAGTCCAGGTGTTATGTCTTTTACGATTCCGCCAGCTCGGCTACTCGTGGTACTTACTCTTGGGGATGGACACTAAAACGCCCCCGTGCCTCAAGAATACATTCTCCGACCATGTCACTCTCGGTGTTTTCTCATAGTGCTGTTCAACATGGAGGAACACTGATTTATCAGCTGGGGGCGGGGGGCGGGGGCGGGGCGGGGGGGGCTGGTGGCGGTACATGGTAATCAGCAGAAGATTTCCCTATCCATGTCTGACCTGGTGCCATGAGATTTCATGGTTCAATCGATATTGGGGACATCGAGGGCAGCTCCCTTCTGACTGGATACTATTGTGCCACCATGTCTGTTCAATCTGTCCTGCCACTGGGACAGGGCATACCCAAGTATGGTGATGGTAGTGTCTGGGAAATTGTCAAGTATGATTCCTTGAGTGTGATTATGGCTGGCTATTGCTTGACTTATTTTTGAATTCGCATTCGTAATTTTGGCACAAGTCCCCAGGACTTTGTAGTGTTGATTGTTGCTGTTGTTTAAGGTGCCTAGGTCGATGCCAGGTGGTCCGTCCGCTTTCATTTCTAGTGTTTGAATAAAATTTTGAGTGGCTTTCTAGGCAATTTCAGCGGCCATTTGAGAGTCAACCACTTTACTGGGGGTCTGCGGTCACGTTAGGACAGGCTAGGTAAGGATCGTCGGTTCCCTTCTCTAAATGATATTATTGAACTAGTTGGATATTTCCAACAATAAGCAATGGTTTCAGATATTCTATTGAGTTAATATCCCACCATCTGCCATGGTGGGATTCTAATCCGAGTCCCAGAACATTATCCTCAGTCTGTAGATTACTACTCAAACGACAATACCACTGCACGAGCACCTACCTCATAACTGCTTCTGGCAACTAAATAGTGATATAAAGATATGATAGCAGAGTGTGTCGGGAGCCTGCTTCCTGGAGCACCATTACACCAGTATTAGCACCTTCTTTCATATTTAACAATGCCCTTAACACTCTCTTTCCCTTGTGTTTCATGACATCCTTCTCACATTTCTCCCGAGCTCCCACTTCCCTGACTTTCTATGTTGTTCTCACTGCTGCATCCTTTCTAAAGCAGCTCAAATACATTACATTTCTCGCCCTTTTTAGCTCTGAGGAGGCGTTGTATCGTCTCGAAAAGTACATTATGCTCCTCTCTCTACATATGTTGCCAGACCTGCTTTTTCCCAACAATGTGCATTTTCATGTCTGATTTCCTCGATTATGTGCTCTGAAATGCATATTGTTTACTATTCTCGCATACCCTTGTTGTATTGTTGTGAAGTTGAGGAGAATAATTGTAGATTGGTGTTTGTAAAATTGCATTATGCTTGGAAAAAAGCATTGCATGGTCCCCTTAAAAGGGTGGTGTTTTTTTTCTGTGCTTAACAAATTAAAACAAATGCAAGTATATATAGAGCGCCCAAAAATGAAACATCCAAAATGGAACATTTCTATCAAAAGGCCAAGCAGCAGTGTTACCAAGGCAATCCACTTTGAACAGGCTCTCAAGCTTTTGATTTTTAAAAAAATCAGCAATCAATTTCAATTGGGCACTTAGGTACCAAGAATCTATTGCATTGAAATCTAATGGTTTTTGCAACATAAGACAATTCCCCTCTTGTGTGGAATATTGATATGTCATCACAGGCGTAACAGAAGGAAGGCAGTGGCACAAAATCAGCGAGCAATAACTCACGGCCTGAGTAACAGCTTTTAGTTCGGCTCTTATCGTCATTTATCTCTAAAGAGAAAGAACTACATCAATAGCGAAGGCACCAAAGAAGAAAGAAGCATCAACAGAGAATGTCCAGAATATTCCAGAAGACAGAAAACCTGGTTATACTTTAGAGAGTGACTCAATTTCTATTATTTTGTTAGTAAGTGGGAATTGTGTTCACCTGAACAGCATTCCATTCGACTCGTGTTTTATTCGGTTTATTAATAGTTTAGTTAACTTGTTCAGTATAGTTAGATGAATACATTATTACTCATTCATTTTAGAGAGAGTGTCAGGGATTTATTTTGAGTTAACCACTAAAAGTGGCTGAAGAGCAGATTGTACCACTTCACGCTCACTTCTACAGATCAAAGGGTGCGGTGCAGCTCTTTGACCAGTTAGGTGTTAGTTAGTTCTCGGAGGGGGTTCCACCTCTGCTTTATAACAGTATGTTCTTGAAGATTGGTTTGCTCTGCAATCTAAATACGTTTATCAGTCTGCAGTCTTGTTCTTTCAACGTTTTTTTCTGCTTTCCTCTATCTACTGCATATGTCCATGCCCTGATATACTGGTTTGAACATCTGCCGGCAGCACTAGCACAAAACATCTCGAGCATAACTGTGTTAGGCCTTTTGAAGTCAACAAAGCCATTCTCTCGTTCTCCTAACCGTCCCAAAAGCAACCACTGTGCACCAAGAATGTAATGGCATCTCTCCAGCATCATGTGCCTCCCACATGTTCATTATTTCAGTCATCCTCAATGATAGTCATTCCGAGGTCACGAGCTTTGATGTCTTGTGTTCCAATCTCTATGCTGGCACACTACACTCCATTTTTCTAACTGATTTGCTTCTCCTGCATTGCTGTTTTTGTGCTCACGGACCACCTTCCCCAGGTGTTGGCTCCAGTCCTTCAGGAGCTCCTGGAGATGTTCACGAACATCAATGCACTTGCACTAAGGATGAAACCTACAATTGTGGTTTCACATGTCCGGCCATAGTTGCCTATATCCCTCATTACAGAATCCCTCATGACTGCTGTTTTTGCATCCGATCCGACACCCACCACACTTGAGCCAATCACGCCACAGTGGGCGTGGTTGTGCCAACACTGTTCACAGGAATACTCCCGTTCAGTAGTATTAGGAAGTGAAAACTGGTTGGAAAGTGGCATACAGCCATCAGACAACGCCCCAATATCCCTAGCCATTATTGTTCCTTCCCAAGTCAATTACCCTGTCGCTTTAAGCATGCATTATTGACGTGCAGTGAGCATGTACAAAAGCATGTCTGCTAGAAATCTCTCAACTCGCGCCAATGTAGTTTTTGTAGGCCGCATCGCAAGGTCGAACAACCGGAGCATAACCTGCTCTACCCGGATGTTCTAGCTGGAACATTCTCTGAACATGTTCTCATCCTAGCAATGGGTAGTGTTGTGAAGTTGAGTTACTAAAGATGTAAAGGTTGTTTGTAAAGATGAAAGTAATGTTTTTAAATAGTGCAAAATAAGAAGGAGAACAACAGTGCGTGGTCCCTTTAAAAGCTGCTTTGGTGCTCAATGCTGAGCGGTTTAAAATGCAGACATACAGAGTACCCAAATGGCAACATTTGTTGCAGAGATCAAAGCGTCAGGATTGCCTCGGGAACAGGCTCTGCGGGTTTTTGCATTTTTTAGCCTATGAGTTTAAAGAATACACTCAGCTAAAGGGAAAATATCAGATTTGAACTTGCTGTTGTTGTCAGCATCAAACCAATCCTCACTGTTGTTGACGTTGGCCCACGAAGCTTCCTTTCTAGCTTCAACGCTCTTGTCATGGGGTTCTGTCACAATCCAATGCCGCCTATGACAATCCTACCAGGAGAATCCATAGAATGCCTACAGTGCAAGAGGAGGCCATTCGGACCATTGAGCCTGAACAGGCAACAATCACACCCAGGCCTGATCCCTGTAACCCCAACTAATTGCCCTGCTAATTCCCGTGACGCTCAGGGGCAATTTTTCATGACCAACCAACATAACCCTAAGTGTGAGCGGAAACCGGAGTACCCGGAGGAACCGACGCAGAAATGGGGAGAACGTACAAACGCCACACAGACAGCCACCGGAGGCCGGAATTCAACACGGGTCCCTGATGCCGTGAAGCAGTAGTGTTAATCACTGTGTCACCATGCCCCCAAACTCTGCAAATAGTTGTATGTTTCCCCCCTGCTCACCATATGCATTCCATTAGACTCCAACATCTATGTCTCTCTCTCTCTCTTCATTCCTCATTCGGCCGATAAAAAATATCAGAACACCGCCCCTTTCCTTCCATTCGCTTAATTTCCTGAGTTCAGTACACGATTGAAACAACACTCTGTCGAACTGGATCTCTGCTAATGTAATAGCCAGCTCTTTAATCAGATTTGAAGGCGTTTCCCTGGATCTTAATACCTCTCGATTGCTCCCGAAGTCACATAAACCCTGTTATCTCAAACCTACTTTGCTAACAATGAAAGCCTTACACGCTCGAAGTGACTGGATCGTGAATCCAACGTCTGGATCGTCTGGTGACGCTTTGACAAAACAATGACTGCTCCCCTGCACCAATAGAAAAATTAAGCGCCAATAGCAAATTAAGAGAGAAGTCGATTTGGATCTGAAAAAACATGGAAATGAGCATTTTCCTTTGGTGTAACGCTTCAGTTCACTGGGATATCTCAGCCACATGATTTCAATGATGCGATGACTTCCTCGTATTTGATAGGGTGGCATCGCAGTTATGCTACTGGCCGAGTGACACAGGTATTCGAGCTTTCATCCGACTACCGTTGCGAGGCTCTTTAAATTCAGTGAAATGAACTTGGGATCTACTGTGTCAACAGTGACACAGATCCTAAACCCTCTTCCATCTTCAACGACCAGGTTGTGGATCCAAGTCAAACGCCAGAGCACTGAGTAAACAAATCCAGGTTGTTGTGACAGAGCAACAGTGAGGGATTGTTGTACTTCCTGAAATCTCAGATCAAATGTCACGCCAAACCCCCACTCTCTCTCTCCAGTGCACACAAAAACCCTCATGAATATACACAGAATTATCCGACTTCAGGCTAATGTCAGTCGTAGACACTAAGGAATCGCTGCACTTGACATTCTAGAAAAAATAAGAATCATATAAACCTCGAGAGGAGGGAAGTGCAACAGGAACTATGTGCTGAGGTCGTCATTTTTCACCCCATCTTTTATTGATTTCTCTGGATGTGGTCGGAGTTTGATTATCGAGCTGGACTATATAGGGCGGTATCGCCCAAGAAATGAAATTATTTCCCTGCTGTGAAACCTTCCTTTCTATTTCAAAAAACTCTGATTGCGATTCTCTTAGAACAAAAATTGCTGAAAAAGGATAAAGGTAAGTGAAAAAAATCTAACTGAGGGCATCACCCGACAGGCCAGAAAACGAAAATTCTTATTGGACCAATCGGCAAGATTGATGTTCCATTATAACAGGCAGCTGGCGAGCAAAAACATGGGCGGGTTGTTTAATGGGTGGATGATACGCAGTTTGTACTGCCATTATGAAAGATATGTACGGGATGGCTAGCATTTATTGACTGTCCCTAACCGTCGCCATTTGTCCATGTGTCATCCACATATTGGTGTGGACATGGGGTCACAATGTAGGCCGAACCGCGAATGAACGGCAGATTTCCTTCCCGTCGAGGACATTAGTGACCCATGTGAGCATTTTCTACAATTAGCAATGGATTTAGACTTTTAATTCAAGATTGCTATGGGACTCGAATATAGATTTCAACCGGGTCCTCAGATTTTGCTCTGAATTTCTGGATTTCTCGTCTATTGGCTATACCACTGAGCGACCACCTCCCCATCTCTACAGCTATATATTCCTCTGTGGTTCGGTGGTGGCGTTATTTCCTCGGAACCAGACGACAGCAGATTATTTCTCTCTGCAACATTTTGAGCTCAGAATCTATGTTAAAGTTTGCAGCATTGTAATTATACTGAGATGAGATTTTGGATGTCAGGAATGGGACTGGCATCGCGTTTCCTTTTGGACGGGATACTAAAGTTCGCCTGGAACTATGTCTACGAATAACAGCAGACTTGTCACGCATGTTTTCAGCAATCTTTGTTGTCCTTGCACAGCAAGATAGAGATGTTGCAATGTACCACTTGCTTATTATTTTCTGGAGAGGTACCCATGGGGGAGGAGACTGTGACAAATTTGTGTGGTGAGAATAGATTTTACAGGAAAGCAATGGCCGAACTTGGAAAACATGTCATTGTTCGTGGCACGGAGTGAGACGCTGATGTATGCTTTCCAAATGCAACGCTACGTTTCTTCCTTCTAATCCTTTTTATTTCAAATTTCAATTGTTACAGTTCCAATATGTTATTGCGCTCGTGGACAGCAGTCTTAAGCCTAACTCTGAGTCTGATTAACTGAAATGATTCCATTTTTTTTGTTTGCATATGGGGGTAGATTTCATATTGGAATGCTTCATCGAATGTATGTGTTTGGCACAGAAGTGAGGCACCCACCGCTTGTTTTATTGGACCATAGAATCAATTGGCGGCGATTTGAACCCAGCACTTAACCGACCACGATTTTCGGACCATTCTACTCTGAAATCAATATAATCAAGTTGTCTTTCACCTTTTTATCAACGCGTTAATTTGTGCTACCTTGCAACATAGCTGAAGCCACATGTTAGTTTCTACTCTTCTAGTGTCCATTTTTGATCAGGTGACTATCTGGGAAAACTGGCGGCAACTGAACTGTGTGGAGTCATCTCGAAACGAATCGTGCTTTTATTGCACAGAATAAAGTAAAACAAAAATAACAAGCCTGTCGTGAACACAACTGATCCCAACCTGGACAAAATAAATAATTGATACACTCATGGGCACTCATGCACTCACTTTATACAGGGCTCGATATACGAGCTCGTATTCAACGAGTCCGACGGGGAGGTCAATCAATGATGCCCCATGCAATTAAAACAGGTCGTCACAATTTTAAATGAAGTTGCATGAAACATAATTCGAAGAGTTTTTCAATATGTAACAAATTATTTTCTAGAATTGTTCTGTGCAACCTCAATCATTATTGAGGAAAATTCTATCTTTCCTGAAATGCACAATTATCAATTATCAATTGGCACAAATTGTCTAAATTTGAGCCCCACCCCCCAGTTTGAGACCAAATGACCCCCTCACGATCCACATCACCCCTGCCGCACCCTACCCCTTCACCACTCATCCTCCGCTCTCATTAGCCCTGCAAAACGTGATGACTGGGCTTCATTCGAGCTAACATGTGGAAATCAGACGTAGGGTGAAATCAAGTTTGTCGTTGGCAGGGACTTCAGCAGCTCGCAGCAAAACCTTGGGAGAGTCGAGCACTGAGGCAAAAAATGCCGAATGGAGATTTATGCCGCGGACGAGCTTAGTGAAGTCGGTCCATGTTATGGAGCAGCAAGTTGACTGCCTTAGTAATGATGTAAGTGGAAGTTGATCTCGGAATCAAAGGTGTCACGAAGTTTGTGAACAAACATGATTTAAAGTCAAACTGTTTCCAGGTGAAGGCGTGTAATCAATCTCTGGGCACATAATTTCGGATCGGCGACCAAAAACAATATCATAAGTCAATTTTCGGCTGGGCTCATTCCTCCTTCCTAATCGGAGGTTATTTCCACTCATTCGGTACAGCATGTCAAAAAAGAACTCGGGTGCTTTAGTACCCATGGGCGAATCGAGAAAAAAATAGTGGTGGGTGAAGACGAAACATTTTTTACCGTTAACGTAGCAGACAGCAGTCTACCTATCGATGTTTTCACTTACGGGTCGTTTGTAGACATTTTAAAAATTGGTGGGTCTCATGGATAGATCATTCCAAGTTACAAAAGGCAATGGTGGAAGAGCAGAAATCCAAGCCTTTTGAACTGATCCCATTCAGGGTATTTGGTCAGTAAGAACGTGTGCAATTGAGAATAATTAAACACAAGTGGGAAAACGTGGAGAGATGTTGAAATAGGATGCAGCAGTCAACCGTGAAAATTCACGCAGATCGGAGGAAAGGGAAAATAAGGGAATGTTTTGTTTTGCCACACATATGTATGAATGTATGTATGTATGTAGGTATCTCTCTCTTTATCTCTCTGTCTGTCTGTCTGTCGTTCCATCTATCTATCTATCTATCTATCTATCTATCTATCTATCTATCTATCTATCTATCTATCTATCTATCCATCTATCTACCTATCTGTCCATCTAATAATCTATCGAGCTCTCTGTCTCTGTCTTTCTATCTATCAATCTACCTATCAACTATCTATCTATCTATCTATCTATCTATCTATATATCTATCTATCTATCTATCTATCTATCTATCTATCTATTCATCTATCTATCTATCTACTTATTTCATTCTCTCTCGCTTTTTGTCTGCCTATCTATCTGTCTCCTGGCTGTCTGACTGTGTGTCTTTCTGGCACTCTATCTGTCCATCTCTCTCTCTCTCTCTCTGCCTCTCTCTCCATTTCTCTATTTAATTATTTTTCTGTTTTAGTCATAGGAAAACTAAAAGACAGTGTCGCTGATTTGGGTGAGGAAAATATATCATTTAAGCGATTATTTGGAACCAGTCGAAATAGAGTAGCATTGTTTTGGTGTCGTTATTGTGATTCACAGTACTGTACGATGATGGATAAATAAGTATTTCAACTTTGAGTGTAATTGCTTTTGTTTTAGAAGCCCAACTGACACACAGTTGCAATACAGGCTTAACGAACACATAACTGGGGAAAGGTACCACACTATATTGGCCGAAATGAAATGCCACCATGATATCGAAGATAGTTTTTGTGAATAATTTTATTGATCGGATTTGTGTTCCCGCCAGAACAAAAAATTGAGAACAGAGACAAAGGTGAGGATAGAACTTGGTTTAATGGACGTCAGAAATGTGAACTATCCATTTTTCCTCCACGAATCTTCTTTTTATCCACGTCGAATGTAACATTGGGCCAGAGCAGGAAGTGACGGTTCAAGTCCCTGTTCTCACAAGTCTCCAATTATTCTGTGTATTAAAGAAGGACAGATACCTCACTTGCCAAGCAACTCTTTTGTCGGGTGTTTTAAACAACATGCCTTTTCTAAATTTCACATTAATTGCCATGAGTGCATCGCTCATTGGTCACAGAAATTGTTCTTTTTTAATACTCGCAAGACATATCTTCCTTCCATGTTTTCTCCTTCCTTCCTTCCTTCCTTCCTTCCTTCCTTCCTTCCTGCCTTCCTTCCTTCCTACCTTCCT
This sequence comes from Mustelus asterias, assembly GCF_964213995.1. Lineage (NCBI taxonomy): Eukaryota > Metazoa > Chordata > Chondrichthyes > Carcharhiniformes > Triakidae > Mustelus > Mustelus asterias. The sequence goes on from NC_135820.1 coordinate 14,125,801, forward strand.
TCCTCCTTCCCTCCCTCCCTTCCTCCTTCCTTCCTTTCTTCCATTCCTCCTTCCTTCCTTCCTTCCTTCCTTCCTTCCTGCCCTCATTCTTTCTTTCCGTCATGTTTAAGAACATAAGAACAGAAGGAACAGGAACAGGAGTAGGCCATCTCGCCCCTCGAGCCTGCCCCGCCATTCAACAAGATCATGGCTGATCTGAAGCGAATCAGTTCCACTTACCCCCCTGCTCCCCATATCCCTTAATTTCCTTATCGATCGGAAATCTATCTACCCGCGATTTAAACATATTCAACGAGGCAGCATCCACCACTTCAGTGGGCAGAGAATTCCAGAGATTCACTACCCTCTGAGAGAAGACGTTCCCCCTCAACTCTGTTCTGAACCGGCCCCCACTTATTTTGAGGCTGTGCCTTCTAGTTCTGGTTTCCCTTCTAAGTGGAAAGAATCTCTCTACCTCTACGCTATCCAGCCCCTTCATTATCTTATATGTCTCTATAAGATCACCCCTCAGCCTTCTAAACTCCAACGAGTACAGACCCAATCTGTTCAATCTCTCCTCATAAGCTACACCCCTCATCTCCGATATCAACCTGGTGAACCTTCTCTGCATTCCCTCCAAGGCCAATATATCCTTTCGCAAATGAGGGGACCAAAACTGCACACAGTTCTCCAGTTGCGGCCTCACCAGTGCCTTCTATACTTGCAGCAAGACCTCCCTGCTTTTATATTTTATCCCCCTAGCGATAAAGGGCAACATTCCATTCGCCTTCCTGATCACCTGCTGCACGTGCAGACTGAGTTTTTGCGATTCATGCACAAGGACCTCCAGGTCCCTCTGCACAGTAGCATGATGTAATTTTTCTCCATTTAAATAATATTCCAATTTACTATTATTTCTTCCAAAGTGGATAACCTCACATTTGGCAACGTTATATTCCATCTGCCAGATCCTCGCCCACTCGCTCAGCCTATCCAAATCTCTCTGCAGACTTTCCACTTTCCCACTCATCTTCGTGTCATCAGCAAACTTCGATACCCTACACTCAGTCCCCTCCTCCAGATCACCTATGTAAATGGTAAACAGTTGAGGCCCCAGCACCGATCCCTGCAGCACGCCACTGATCACCAACTGCCAACCAGAAAAGCACCCTTTTATTCCAACTCTCTGCTTCCTGTTAGATAGCCAATCCCCAATTCACGCCGACACCTTACCCCCAACTCCGTGTACCCCAATCTTCTGCAGCAACCTTTTGTGAGACACCTTATCGAATGCCTCCTGGAAATCTAAAAACACCACATCCACCGGTTCCCCTCTGTCAACCGCACTAGTCACATCTTCATAAAAATCCAGTAAATTCGTCAAACACGACTTTCCCTTCATGAATCCATGCTGCATCTGCTTGATCGAACCATTCTTAGCCAGGTGCTCTGCTATTTCCTCTTTAATGGTGGACTCCAGCATCTTCCCAACTACGGACATTAAGCTAACCGGCCTGTAGTTACCCGCCTTTTGTCTACTTCCTTTTTTAAACAGCGGCGTAAAAGTAGCTGTTTTCCAATCAGCCGGCACTATCCCAGAGTCCAGCGAATTTTGATAAATAACTACTAATGCATCTGCTATTACCTCAGCCATTTCTTTCAGTACCCTGGGATGCATTCCATCCGAGCCCAGGGACTTCTCTACCTTCAGTCCCATTAGTCTACCAAGCACTACCTCTTTAGTAACAGAAATTGTATTAAGGACCACACCTCCCACCAACTCTCAATCTCTAATATTCGGTAAACTATTTGTGTCTTCCACCGTGAAGACCAACACAAAGAACTTATTTAAAGTCTCAGCCATTTCCTCGTTTTCCACTATTAAATCCCCCCTCTCGTCCTCCAGGGGTCCAACATTCACTCTAGCCACTCTATTCCTTTTTATATATTTGCAAAAACTTTTACTATCATTTTTTATATTTTGAGAGAGTTTAGTTTCATAATCAATCTTTCCTTTCTTAATCGCTTACTTAGTCGTTCTTTGTTGTTTTTTAAAGCTTTCCCAATCCACTAATTCTCCACTATTTTTGGCCACTCTGTACGCATCTGTTTTTATTTTAATACTCTCCTTTATTTCCTTTGTTATCCACGTCTGGTTATCCCTTTTCTTACAGTCCATTTTTATCACTGGAATATATTTTTGCTGAGTACTGAAAGAAATCTTAAAAATCCTCCACTGTTCCTCAGCTGTCCTACCTACCGCTCTGCTCGCCCAGTCTACGTTAGCCAATTCCGCCCTCATCCTATCGTACTCCCCTCTGTTCAAGCAGAGGACACTGGTTTGGGACCCTACTTTCTCACCCTCCATCTGTATCAGAAATTCAACCATATTATGATCACTCAACCCAAGAGGATCCCTTTCAGTGATTCTTCTCTACACTTCTGACATCCATTCAATATTCCTTCTTTCTAGTTCTTCCTCTCTCTGTTTGCCTTTTTTTTTTACTGCTTCAAGTTATGACGTACTAACATACCTGTTCTCTTTTATTATAGAAATAGCAAACCTGAAAGCAAGTCTGCAAGACGCAGGTCAATGGAACCATTTTTGACTGTCTTTCATCTCAAAGACACAGCAGCCGCTTAGAAATCTTAGAAATCATAGAAACCCTACAGTACAGAAAGAGGCCATTCGGCCCATCGACTCTGCACCGATCACAATCCCACCCACGCCCTATCCCCATATCCCTACATATTTTGCACACTAATCCCTCTAATTTACACATCTCAGGACACTTAGGGGCAATTTAAGCATGGTCAATCAACCTAACCCGCACATCTTTGGAATGTGGACGGAAACCGGAGCACCCAGAGGAAACCCACGCAGACATGAGGAGAATGTGCAAACTCCACACAGACAGTGACCTAAGCCGGGAATCGAACCCAGGTCCCTGGAGCTGTGAAGCAGCAGTGCTAACCACTGTGCTACCGTGCCGTATGATGGATAGACATCATGCTTCAAAAGCCTCACTTATAAGGATGGTATGAACAGTCAAGTCTTGTATTCCCTTCGCATAGACAAGTAAGGGGCGAGCTAATTGAGATCCACTATAAATCGATAATGTCGTCTCTCATGGAGAGAAACTGCATAAAACTGCAACACAAAGGGACTTGGGGTACTTGTACAGGAAACAGACAAAGCTATCACGCAGGTGCAACCGGTAATCAGGAGCGCGACTGGAATGTTAGCCCTCATCTCAAAGCTATTGGAGTTTAAGAGTAGGAAAGTCCTGCTGTAACTGAGCAATATACTGGCTAGATCACACTATGAGCTGTTTTGGCCCCCATTTTTAAGGACAAATATTAATTAATCAGAGGCAGTTTAGCTCATGTTCACAGGAATGATCATTGGAATGGACGGATTGCCTTACAATGAAATGTTAAACAGGTTGGGAGTCCATTTATTAGATTTTTACAAGAATGTGTGGCGATCTCACTGAAACAAATTGGATTCTTAAGAGGCTTGAAAGGGCAAATGCTGACAGGATGCTCCCCCTTATGGGAGAGTCTAGGACCAGGGGGCAGGGTCTCAGAATAGAGAATCAGACTGAGCCGAGAAGGAATTTCTTCTCTCACAGTGCTCTGAGTCATTGGAAATCCTTGCCACAGAGAGTAGTAGAGAGTACAGTTTTCCTGTACATTTGAGGCCGGGACAGATAGATTTTTGAGCAGTAAGAGATTCAAGTGTGACAGGGAAAGGGCAAGAAAATAGACATGTGGAATGTCGGATCAGAAATGATGCTGTTGAATAGCGGAACAGACTCAAATTCCGAACAGCCTAATCCTGTTCCTATTTATTTTGACATTGTGGTCATGGGTTTTTTTTAATATACGATAGGTAAAGGAGCATTTGTGCATCAAAATTAGCAATAGGCTGCGGATGCTGGAAATCTGAAACAAGAACAGAGGATGCTGGTAACACTCAGAAGACCTACCAGCAGCTGTGGACTATGGAATTGAAACCTGTACGCAATTTCTGTCCTAATCGATGCTGATAGGCCTGCTGAGGATTTTTAGCGTCCTCTATTCTTGTTTGAACATTTCTACATGCTATTTACTGAACTCAACGGCAATAATGATGCAAAGAAACGGATAATGAAGGCTTTGGTGGTGGATATAGAGGAACGTTATAAGAATTGCACTAATATTGGAAAAACAGGTCTTATTATAATTAACATTTGTTTTCATCATGTTCTGAATTGCTTCTACGGATTGATGCAATGTTTTGATCCGTCTTGAGTTCACTGGCCAAATGCAGTTCTGCAGCACACCCTGGACAGCCGCAACAGCCAGGCCAAAGCTAGGCAAAGCCACCCCAGCCCGCACAGGAATCGAATACGGTGACGTAGGCACTAATCTGATTGACATTGGCTATCCACCCAACAAATTGTTGTTGGAAATTTCGAATTTATTACCACAAAATCTGTTGAAGAAACTCAAATATGAAGGTCTTGAAACCGAAAATTAGATATCCAAGCTCGTCAATTTTAGAACAAAACGCAAAACATAATAGATGAAGTTAGGACACAGATTAGCTTTGGTCTTCTGGAAACATGTAAGCTATTTGGGAAATTAGTAGCCCAATATTCTTACTGATATCCTATTGATGAGGTCTGCGACGAATTCTAACAAGATATTAATAAATGGAGAAACTTTGTAAATGGAGAAATTATTTACTATTGACAAACATGAGAACATAAAGTGTTAGGAAATTTGAATCGAGGCTGACCCAAAATGCAAGACGATCGAGACGGATCTGCTATCTTAGCTATAGAATCTGACAATATTTGCACACCCCGTGTATTTTAAAATATATCCCTCTGGACCTTGAATATATTTAGGGACAGGATATTCAGAAAACTTTGGGGAAGAGAATTTCAAACGTGCGCAAATATCTTAGGGAAGAAATTCACCCGCATTGCTGGACTCAATGACCACCCCTTCCCCCCCTCCCCCCCCCCCACGCCCCCCCCCCACTCTTCCCCATCGCCCACGCCCATTTCCACCAACTCCGCTCCACCTTTATTCCGAACCTACAACCTACCTGCCAGTATAGACGACTCGAACAGCAGAAATGTAGTCCCAGCATCTACATTAACAACGGCAGATGTTTCGATGCAATCACTTATTCTCCAAAGTATGTCAAGCATATAGAACTTATCAAGTCAATATCATGCATAGTACCATGCCTTAGCCCTTCGCTCAGTCTTGCAAGCCATGACTGCACATCGTCCTGAGCAAGAAAATCAAGTTTTGCACAATACTCCTGTTGTTCTCTCACAAAAGACCAATGGAATTGCCGGGGGCCATCTTAATTCTTAAAGTCCAATCAATGAGCAATAAAGACCAATGTCATTTTTTCTTCGAAATAACTTCTCTATCATTATGATATTTTCCGTAATTTGAGTGGGAGATACACAAAACGCTCTGAATATCAACACTCCCCTGTCCAACTAAATGTTCTCTTTCCCTTTTTTCTACTGTGTGTCAGATGACCTTCATCCACATTTTGTTCCACCGCTCATATGTTTGTCAATTCACTTGTTTGTCTAAATCACACACTATTCCAGTCTACCTCACACGTTTTGTTCCACTTAATTTAGTATATCGTAAATAAACCTGGATATATTTTCATGAGCCAAATAACAATTGCCAATATTGAAGCACTCATTCTCGCTTGTTAACGCATATGAATATGAACAGAATACATGAGCAAAACGATCAAAACACATATATTCACAAAGATTAACGAAAAACATCCAAAAGTAGTGTTCCACAAGGATCTGTGCATGCAAGCATTGTTGTTGAACACGTACTCTGGGTACACAAGAACCACTACAAAGCGTGTTGAAAAATGCAATTGTTGGGAGCAGTTATTGAAGAGGAAGAAGGCAAAGGTGTACCTGAATAGATGAATACACGTGCTGAAAAGGCAGATTGCAGGAAATCCCAATGTTGCTAAGTGTGGTGCGATACATTTTGATGGGAAGTAACATATGTACGTTTAGTATTCATTGGGTGTGGGGCAACTTTGTCTGGGCAATCATTTATTGCCCAATACCCGATTTCCCTTGAACTGAATGACTTGGTAGGCCATTTCAGAGGTTACTAACAAGTCACCACAATTGCCGTCCAGGCACCTTAAATGCAAACTGTGTGGGAAAACAGTATCCCTCCAATAAAGAGCATGATATTCTGATGGCTCATAGTTATCACTATATTATTAATTCGCGACATTTATTCAACTTATTTTTCACCATCAGCTGTGATGGCTTTCGAATCCTGGTCCCTAGTAAATACCCTGGGTCCCTCGATAACAAGCGAGCAAAAATTCCATTGTGCCACCTCCTCGCTAAATCCGCCATTTGCAAAATTGATGTGGTCTTTGGCTAACGGGTCCAATTGCAGGGATTCAGAAATGGTCGAAGTTACCTAATAGACTTCACACAATGTTAATATCTTTAGGTATGTTGATGCCTTCTTCCTCTGCAATAGCTGTTTTGCAAACGTCCATTTGTCTCCTAACTTGGGGGATATGGACTTGGAAATCTGTCTTGCATTTGAAAGGAAAGCTCATTGGATGGCACATGGAGGATTGTGTAATATACAGCATATCGCAAATCGGCCAAAGCAGTGAAATGGTAGAAACTCGATATCAGTACTGAGAATTTACAGCAAACAGGACTGATTTACTAGGTTGATGCGTATTTCTCTGGGAAAGAGCAGAATGACTACTGTATAAGAGTCTTGGAAAGGAAACGAGATGTCTCCTCTCTTTGTCTGGTGTAAGATTACTTCATGGACTTCCAGTATAAATGGTATTGAATTGCTTGAATATCTGTGCCTTTGTACTTGGCATTCGAATCACGGCATAGGAATCAAAACAATAAGATATCGAATTGGATGAAATATCAGCTCACGCAGGAAACGGCCTCTCAAGGTGTCTCATGCTGGCTGCGGCCTAACTCGTTGAGTACCTCAGCACAACTGACGAAAGTAGAAATTAGTCAGTTATAGAAATGAGGTTCAGCCGTTCGTTAGTCGAACCGGCGACCAGTAAAGCGTTCTCAGAAGAATCTCACCACCAGGCATAGAGATCAGCACTCCAACATTTCCCCTCATCCATTCATCTAATCCGGGACTGATAAACTGTTCCCCAGTAGCACGTTGTATGTATCGTCTGCCTATTTCGTCCGTGCAGAACATCTAAACTATTTTCTTTGTCAACGAATTTAAAATCACCTATGCTTTCGACAACAAGGATCTGTAATCTATGATTTCCAAACCAAAATCTTAAAAGTGATCAAACTGAGTTTCTTTTTAACTGCCAAAACGATAATATAACAAGGCAAAAATAAGCTTCTAATCACTGGCAGTCCAAAAATTGGGCCATGAGCATGGATAATTATTAATACTCAGGTAACAATTACGTACAAATGTCTTTAACTAAAGCTTTTAGGTGAGAAATAGAGTAGAGATTTCGGCCAATTTTTGTAACAGAGTACAGTTTTGAATTTTCAAAAGGAAATTTAGCAGTATTTCAGGCTTACATTCATCTGTCGTAAAAATAAATGTTGTCCTTCGATTCAATATAAAGGTCAATTAAGTAAAAGTGATCACTGAACCGATTACTTAAGGCTGAAATGCATACAATGGAATTTCGGCAGCTGATTTTAAGTCGCTGATTTGCAGGATCGTTTTCCAATTGCAAAGGAAGTGTGGTCGATAGGACATTTATTTCGGTGGAGCATGTTACTTATTAATAAAAAAAATCCTGAACAAAGCAGGTCCTTATGCACTCCAGTGTATTCTATTTGGGTACTAACTAGTCATTGCCTTGAATTGACCTAAACGTACTCCGGAAAATCTTGAAAATTGAAAGATAACACCTTAAAGGGAAAAAGTCCCTATGTGAACACAGCATCATATTAAAGGACGTCCAATATGTTTCCGAGTTAGAAAAATACTTTAGAAACTTATTTACCACTGCAATACTCAACAAGGGTCAATACCAGAAATTGAATTCTAACCGGTGATAATTGCTTGCAATGTTGGCATTTTTGAGATGTAAATGCTAGCCGCCACGACACGAAGGAAACTTGACATGAAATTCGAGTTAAGTAGTGGGACCCTTGGCATCTCTCTTGAAACGGACACCGGGCCTCGTTTAATCTCTCACTTGAAAGACAGGAGCCCGAACAATTAAAAATTAACATTAATAATTCCAATGTGGAATATCTTCTCAGGTTTATGGAATGAGACACCAGAGTACAATCCTCTGACTTAGAGTCCGTGGTGCTCTCAGCTTTGAGAAAGAAAAATCATCGTTATTCTCAAATATGCAAAATTCCAGTCGTTCATTTAAATGTTCCTTCCAACTGTTTGCCTACGTTTCATCTTGGAAACGACTTGAAATACATTGTGTTGTTTTTTTCATAATCAATTTGTGCCGTGATGAAGTCCTTGAAGGCAGAGGACATTTTAAGCCGGAACCAGGGGTTGCGTCGCACTCCTGGTTGGAATTGAATTGCACTTTCCGTTTTCAAAAAAAATCTTAATTTTCCATCCTCTTCCAGAAGAAGAGCTTAGTAGGAAAGACAAAGGTAAGGATCAGCCAACTGCGATGTGGGACATGAGTGGGAAATTCTGTCGGTATCAGTTCTCGAACTCGCAGACATTAATCCCATTGACGATCATGGAGTTGAATATCAGTATGTGTATAGAATGGGAAATAGTAGTGATGTCGCCCGTTTTGCCTCCACGTTCAAAATTGATTATAAGTTAATGGAGAATCGTTGACTCTTAATTTCGATTGCACTGTTGAGTTCTTTCCTGCAATGTTCGTTATTGTGACGGCAATTATCCTTTTTTATTCATTTGTGCGACTTAGGCGTCGGTGGTTTGCCAGCATTTATTAGCCATCCCTAACTCACTTCAACTGAGTGGCTTGCACTCAGAGAGCATTTCAGAAAACAGTTGAGAGTCAAACGTATTGCTCTGGCTCTGGAGTCAAATATAGGGTGAGGACGACAGATTTCCTTCCCTAAAGGACGTTTGTAAATCAGATTAGTTTTTGCGACAATCGATAGTAGTACCATGGTCATCGGTGCATTCTTAATTCCACTTTTTTTGCACTACCGGCCGTGGCGGGATTCGTACCCGGGTCCACAGAACATTAGCTGAGCTTCTGGATTGATAGTCTAGCGATAATAAAACTAGGTCATTGCCTTCCCATATAGTGGCATTGAATAGTCGGAGAAAGCTGCTCATGGAAACTCCGACCCATTTACCCCCCAAATTAGCCCGGTGCCGACTACAATTGTTCTGCTTCTGCATTTAGATTTACTCATTCTTGAAAGAACCATCAGCTTTCCCACACACTGATAATTGGGTAAACTGGAATACAATCGACATCGTCGCTGCTAAAAATAGACTGAATTACCCATGGTCCTTCACCCAGATTCAGCCACGTATCCACATCGAACCAATTAGTGGATATTCCGACGAATGTGAACTTTCCTTCGTTCTTCACGCACGACTTGACACATGGAGTGCAATAGAAGTGAATGACAGGCGCGGGATATAACAGAGTTCAAAGGCGATCCAAGCTACGGCCTCATTTGAAAGTGGAGACAACGGGGAGATGGGCGGGGCGGGGGGGGGGCGATGGGGACTTCTGCAGGCGGAACGTGTGAAAGTTGTTGGAGTTGCTTTCCGACATATGGTATAATATTAATTTAAATTGGCCAAGGAAAGCAACGTCTGATGAGGTTTATTAATGGGTGATTCACGATCAAGTGGTCGCTTTCTATGCTGCACTGACAATGCATTCCATCTCCCACCTTCATATAGAGGATCTGGCTTCATTTCAAGTGGTTTTTAGGAAAGTCCAAGTGATACTGCAGAACAGAAGCCAGAATATTGATTCAGTGGGAGGAAGTGGAGGCTGATAGTCGAAGGTTGTTTTGTGACTGGAAGCCTGTGCCCAGTGGTGTACCGCAAGGATCTGTGCTGGATGCATTCCTGTTTGTAAAATCTAGATGTGGATTGCGGAATACTTTCGAAAGATCGCAGATGTCACGAAAATTGGGGGTGTGGTAAATAGCGAGGTGGAAAACCTTAGATGACATGCCCTCTTTTTAGGTCAAACCAAATGAACAAACTCAGATTAAGTCAGGACAAAGTAAAAGGGGCAGCTCCCCAAAATGGAGGGGGGAACAGCCCGAACAGAAATCAAAGTACAAAGGAAACTTAAAAACATCAAATTAAAATGTGATTATTAGGGTCGATAACGCACCCCAACCCTGCGGTGCCCAGCGGGCGCAGAAGGCGTCAACCGCGCCCGTGGACACCGCATACTCCCTCTCCAGGGACACCCGGCCGCGAACGTAGCCGCGGTAGAGGGGCAGACACTCAGGATGGACAGCCCCCTCGATCGCCCGCTGCCTGGACCGGTAAATGGCGCGTTTCGCCAGGCCCAGGAGCAGTTTAACGAGGAGGTTGCCATCCCGACCCTCCCCTCTCCGCACCGGGTGTCCATAGATCAAGAGCGTGGGACTGAAGTGCAAACAAAACATCAATAAAAGGTTCTTTCGGAAAACATAAAGGGAGTGCAGCCTAAGACACACAACATAGACATGGTCCACGGACTCCACAAGGCCGCAGAAAGGGCAGTCTTCGGAGCCCGTGAACCAGTGAATCCTACGGTTGTGCGGCACTGCTGCATGCATCACCCTCCACCCCAGGTCCCCGACGTAATTGGGGGAGAACCCTCCGTAGAGGGACCTCCAGCGGGGACCTCGGCCGCCCGGCGGCAACAAGGCCCGCCAAGGTGCATCGGGGCGACAGGCGAGGAGGCAGTGATGGAAGGTGTGCAGCAGCAGCCCGCACAGGAAACGCCTCCACGCGGTAGAAAAAGGCACGGAGGACATTTCCGCGAGGCGGCTCAGGCTGTGGGGCACCTCACCCAAGGAGGGGGGGTTGAGGTTTTGGGCCAATGTGGAAATCCGCCCGAACAGGGGAACGCTCGGCCGGGATCCCACCGCACGCCTGCGCCGCCTCGAGTTTGCGTGCAGTTTCGGGGCCGAGCACGACCGTCCTAAGGTCGAGGATGGCTTTGGCCGCGCGCCGGACGGTCGTCCCCGCGCGCTCAGCCAGCCCGCCCCTCCGCCATCGAGCACGTCCCCGATTCTGGTCACCCCGGCGTCCACAGCCCTCCTCTCCGCCAGCCACCTGAAGTCATACGGCTGGAGGAGCGGATTCCTGAGCAGCGGCTCTCTTAGATGACATGCTAATATGGGTGGGTTGAACAGCAGATTAGAACATTGGCCGATGGAGACTAATCCTGAAGAACGTGTGGTGATGCATTTTGGGAGGAGAAATAAGACACGGAAAACACAATGAAAGACAGGATGTTGGGAAGTACAGAGATCCAGAAGGTTGCATGTCCAATGACCCCTGAAGACAGCAGGACATAAGGATTAGGTGATTAAGAAGACATATAGGATAATTGCCTTTATTAGCCAAGGCATGAAAAATAAGAGTAGGGAGTTTACGATGCATCTGTATAAAATAGTTGTGACGCACGGCTCAGCAATAGGTCGCCAGTTTTTTTGTACAATGTACAAAAACACAAGCTTCTGAAGCAAGAACAGTCCACCAGGCCTTCAAGGCTTCCCTCGCCATTCAATACGATCATGGCTGATCTATGCCCGCCTCGGCTTATTTTCAGTCCTACTTCCCCATTGCCCTCCATTCCTTGATCTATCAAACATTTATCCACCTCCACTTTAAATACTTCAAATGATCGAGCCTCCAATATCCTTTGGAGCAGTGGCTTACCAGTCTCTACGAGAAGAAATGTGTATGTATCTCAGTTTTAAATGGCCAGCCCGTTATCTTGCAGCTGCTCCCTTGTTCAAGACTCTCTTACTAGTAAAAAGATATCACCATATATCTTGCAAAACCCTCTCAGGATCTTATATGTTTGGATAAGGTCAGCCCTCACTCTGCTGAACTCCAAGGAATACAAGCCCACACACTTTAGTCTCTCTTGATAACCCCCTTCATCTAGATTGCTAAAAGGAATATGAACTCACTGCCTAACAGTAGCAGAGAGCGAACCCATCAAGTTGTTGAAAAGGATTATGGATTGTGGAGATGGCAGATGAGATTTACAAGAATGGTTCCAAGGATGAGAAACTTCAGTTCTGAGGATAGATTAGAGGGGATGGCACTGCTCTCTTGGAGAGAAGAAGGCCAGGAGCAGATTTGTTAGAAAAGTTCAAATTCATGAGAGAGCTGGACAGAAAAGATGGCGGGAAATCCTTCCAAGTCACAAAACGAAAAAGAACGGGAAGGACACATCCAATGTGATTTGCAAACAAAAATGCGATGTGAGACAAATACTTCGACACGCAATGAATGGTTCAGGTCTGCATTGCGCTTCCTTGGAAGAATGGTGGAGACAGCTTCAATTGAGGAATTAAATAGCGTAATAGATGATTATTTGAAGAGAAGGAAATGTGCAGGGGTGCGAGAAAAAGGCAAGGGCATTAAGTCATGGTGCTCATTTGGATAGCTGGTGTGGACATGATGCAAAAACTGGCCTTCTTCTGTGGCGTCCTAATTCTGTGGTTCAATGGTATGCAGCTGATGTACATCTACAGACCATACTCTGGAAAGTGAGGTTGGGTTGTGTTTTACAAATGGCGAAGACACGACCAGCTGAGTGGCCTCATTCTATGCTTTCTATGATATGAAAAAACACTTGTAGTTGCGCAATACCCTAAATTACCAACTGTTGCCTCACCTCAGAGCGCAACCAAACAAATGCTTTTGACGTTTGGTCAGTATTGCAGTAGTCAATAGCGCACAGCTTCATTGCAAAGGCAGGAATGAGAGGAGTGCCAAAAAATCAATTGGTTTGTTTCATGATAATATCTGTGCAATAGGCATTGTCCCAGGACACCCGTCTGTCACATCGCTTTGCTTTTAATTTTTGTCTATTGAACTTTCGCATCCAGCTGAGACAGAAACTTAAGTTTGTCTCTCATCTTGGTACAAAAGGAACAGCGAAGTTTCTCGAGGCTGATTCCTGTGACGGCAGGTCTGCCACATGAGGAGAGATTGAGTCAGTTCGGATGAGATTCAGTGGGGTTGAAAAAAGTGAGAGGGGATCTCATAGAAACTTATAAAATTCTAACAGGGTTAGACAGGGTAGATTCAGATAGGATGTCCCCGATGGCGGGGGAGTCCAGAGTAGCGGCCACAGCTTGAGAATAAGGGGGTAAACCTTTTACAACTGAGGTGAGGAGAAAGCTGTACACCCAGAGAGTCGTGAATGTGTGGAATTCACCAGCACAGAAAGTAGTTGAGGCCAAAATATTGTGTGATTTCAAGAATAAATTAAATATAGCTCTTGGTGCTAGATGAATCAAGGGATATGGGGGGTGGGGGATCAGGATATTGAATTTGATGATCAGCCATGATCATAATGAACGGTGGAGCAACATTGATGGGTCGAATGGCCTACTCCTGTTTCCAGTTTCTATGTTTCCAGCAAAAGAAAGGCACCGTCATTCATTCAACATTCAGTCACCAAAGAGTGTTTAAACTTTAGTGTGTATGTGCATGCCTGGCATGGTGTTCGAAACTGTTATGTTCAGGGTACAATCCACGTCAGCATTATTTATATTTAATTTTCAGAGCTGGAGAAACAAAAAACCGTTCTTGAAAATACAGGTCAGTGGAATGTCTTGACTCCATATATCGATGCTGGAGAGGACACATATATGCTCCCGTTTCTCTATTTGCTCTTGGCTCAGTGAATTGCGATTCTGTTGTAGGCAGAAGGAAGAAAAGATAATAGTGATTTTCTTCCATTTAAAGCATTGACAGGAAGGAAATCCATATGTAGCCACACTGAAATTCCACACCGTGGCTCCCTCCTTTGGAATCCTGCAACGGGTATCTTTAAGCTGCACCCTGGTGACACAGTGCCAATTGCCTCATGAATGCGCTACAACTAGCTATTCTTGTTCATGAACTTTCATTGCAACAGCCTTTGAATTGGCATCGTGCACACGATAGAAAAAATAGAAATTTCTTCTGCCTAATTATTGGGAACACTGAAGGTTTGTGCCTTCAATCTTCAACATTGCCCGTTTCCTCATCATGGAGCCCATCCCTCTCCGGAACGACTTCCTGAGCTTCGAAAACGTGGCTCCAGATTTGACCACAACCTCAACTTTCGAACCCAGAATCGGCTTAATCACCAGTACTGTTTCACCCAACGCTACCAGACCCCATTCCCAACTTGTAGCAATGTATTTCGGTGATCCCGCCTGAGCTCGCATTCTGACGATGCCCTCGTACATTTAGTGCCTTTGTTATTTAGAAATGTGATTATTCCAATGTTCTTCTAGGCAAGCTACGATTATTCAAACACGTCTCTCGTCATCAATGCTAAATCACCAAAACACAGGCCCAGTTCCTTAACAGATATAAATTCCCTTCATCCATCACCCCTGAGGTTATTGATTTGCTTAGACTTCTGCGATTACAAAAATTCAATAGAAAATTTTGGTCCTCGCATTAAAAGCCCCTTCATGGCCTTGCACGCCCCCTAGTGATCATTGCCTTCTGGCAGCACTGCAATCTTTCTGTGGCAATCAACTACTAGCTTCATGTGTATCAACGGTGCGATCGCTGCATTTGTCTGCTCTCCCTCCTCATCTTCCTTCTGTTGTTGTCCATCTCTTTCCTATTTTTCTACTATATTGATTTGCAGGTCTGTGTCTATTTCTGTCGTTCTTGTTACTTTTGCTATCACTTTGTTCTTCTCCTCCGCTTACGTTCCCGTCACCACAAACTCTTTATATTCCTTATTTCTGACGTCATTCTCCATTTTGCCCTCATCTGCCTTCTGCTTCAATCAATCCTATCATTAATAGTAACTATTTTTATTTCAGAAAACAGTATGAAAGGAAAGATTAAAGGTAAATGCAAAGCACTGAATTCCCGTACTAAAGTCAGCAGAAGGGATGTTTCCTGATAACGAACTGTATTGTTAAGAATCACATAGAATTATGTGGGATATGATGCATCGTAGAAACAGAGCTGTCAGAGCAAGTAACAATGGAGTCATTGAGATATACAGAGCAGAAAGTGGCCTCTCGGCCCAACTCATCCATGCCGACCAGGTTTCCAAAGCTGAACTAGTCCCAATTACCTGCGGTTGGCCCATATCCTCCTAACCATTTCCCATCCATCTGCCTATCCTATATTGAATGTTGTAATTTTACCCACCTCGTCTGGCAGTTCATTCCATTTTTGCACGACGCTCTGTGTGAAATAATTGCCCTCAGGTCCCTGTTAAGTATTTCCTCTCTCACATTAAACCAATGCCCTCTAGTTTTAGACTCCCCTATTCTGGGTAATGTACCTTGGCTATTCACCTTATCTATGCCCCTCATCATTTTATAAACCTCTATAAGGTCAACCTTCATCCTGCTACACTCCAGGGGGAAGAAACCCAGCCTATCTAGCCTCTCCTTATAATTCATATATCGAGTCCATGGCGATAACCATGCACAAAACAAACTCCATACTCCCTCATCTGACACTATCTGCAGAGGTCTATATTTTCGATTCCTCATATGGCTAACCTCCGTTTATCGTTGAGGGACAACTCATCTCGATACCTACTCCTCACAATGAATTCCAAACCTCATATTCACAACACATCTTTCGGTAAAACCGTTTCCTCGGAATTACCTTGTGAAATAAAGGTCTTCTTCACAAGTGAAAACAGTGTTACTGTGTATTCTACTCAAAGCGTTCGTCACTTTCGAGCCACCCTCATGCTTCTTTTTATTTCATTGGCAGCCCACATGCCAAAATAACGAAAATTTCCTTTGCTTTTGCTACAGAAATAGATATGTTGAAGGAGCGTGTTCAGGATGCAGGTAAATGGCAGATACTGGTTAGGGGTGCATTTTGAAACTCAGCTTCAGTTACCCAATGTCTTCCAAGTGAAAATGTGCATATTCTAGAGGAGGATGTTTCCCTTCACCCTACAGGACCAAGCAACATTTTGTCAATAACGCATGTTTATTCTATTCAGGGGAATAGGGACCATACGGGAACGTATAGCTGTGCAACATGCTGCATAAATGGGACGAAATGTGGCCTCGTGGTAATGTCACTGAACTAGTCATCAAGCGGTTAAGGCCAACACGAGTGGAAGAGCAATTCGGTTAAGAAAATCCGCAATAGAAAGCTGGTCTCAGTAGTAGAGACCGTGGTGATTTCACTGATTGTCGTAAAAAAAAATCCACCTGGTTTACTATTGTCCTTTAGAGAAGTAGATCTGTCACCCGTAGCTGGTCTAGCCTACATTCGACTCCAGATCCATACCAATGTGGTTGCATTATTACTGCCCTCTAAAGTGGTCTAGCAAGCCAGACTGTGCTAAGGCAATGAGGGATTCACAAGAAATTGGTATGGATCTGGAGTCGAATGTAGGCTAGACCAGCTACGGGTGACAGATCTACTTCTCTAAAGGACAATAGTAAACCAGGTGGATTTTTTTACGACAATCAGTGAAATCACCACGGTCTCTACTACTGAGACTAGCTTTCTATTGCGGATTTTCTTAACCGAATTGCTTTGTTGGTGGTGCCCAAGTCCCATGAAAAAATCAAGAACAAAAATATCAAAAATGGTCCACAGGACTCAAAATAGAGTCCGGCAACCGCACACAGAATTACAACCTAACATTTCCACTCCTTGTTGTCATTGATAATCCAATCTGCAACAATGCAACACAGTTGCATAAATTTCACTTCACCCCCAAAACTGCCCAAAGAATGAAACTCTGAAAGATAAATATGGAATATATTCATTGGTGAACCATCACCATCGCGTCACACTAGGAAGACACACACTCTGCAGGCAAACATACATCTGCTTTACGATATCGAATACAAGTTCAAATGGCCTGGTTAACGAGGATCACGCCACTGCAGCAACAGCTTCAATAGAGGATGGTCCGAAGCATAGTTATGACATAATTATTACATCTGGCATTATGCACCTCGCTAAATTGTATCAACTTGAATAGAAGTTAATATGGGGGTGTTGTCTAACTCTTAGTTATGCGATTCCACAGTTTATTACAGATCAGTCAAGTTAGTTCTTTACGACAAGGACAGAAGCAAAACCTCAATCTAGAGAGACGTCAACAAGGAACTAAACAAGAATCTAGGGCATTCATTGCTCCCGGTGCAGTCTCTGCTACATCGAGTAGTGTGGAGATTAAGCGCTGCCTGGGTGACTGTTTTGTGGAACACCTTCGATCAATCTGCAAACAGGGCGCGAGTGTTCCTGTCCCTTGCCCACTTCATCTCAATATCTTGCTCTCATGCCCGTCCTTGGCCTGTCGCCATGCTCCTTTCAAGTCCAACGCGAACCGGAGTAGCAGCGATACATATTCCGATTATGCACGTTGCAATCTGTTGGTCTCAAAAATGAGTTCCGGAACTTTAGAATGTTCTCCTCAAATTTGACCCACTTTTCACGAAGATAATTTTTTCCCAACGCCCTTGCATCCATCCTTCCCTCTCCCCACTGGGTCATTTGCCCCTTCTTCTTTGTGTCTGCTCTCACAGAGCACTCAGCTTTACTCTTCAATTAACACATTATGTTATCTTACCTCAATGCCCCATAAGAACCTTCTATAGCTCTTCACACTGTGAATAACACCACCTCTGTGTCGTGCGCTACGCATTCTCTATTCACTCCCACCAAACACTAACATTCTACTCTTCTCCATCTGCTGCACCCACCCGTGTTCAGACCAAATACTCTAACTTCTCGTTAGCTTTGACGGAGAGTCACACTCTCTCGAAATGTTAATTCTGCTGTTCTCTCCACAGATGCAGCCAGACCTGCTGAGTTGTTCTAGCATCTTCGGTTTTCATATGTAGCAGCCAATGTCGGCCATCTCCAGCGAAGAAAAAAACCCCGCTGAAATCAGCAATTGGCAGAACATTGGCACCATTAGTCAAGAATATTTGCATGAAATGAAATAAGCTGGACATGATAGCAATGTTGATATTACGGAAAGAAGATAATGGCTAGGAAATAGATAAGCCTCGCTATCTAAATCTCAGCTCCTTCGACATGTTTATATCCCGGCGGTAAATGCAAATCTACCCAATAGTGGTAGGTGCTTGAGTTCCATGCTAGAATTTATCAGATGTTTTTAGAAAGTTCTGCTACGTATTCAACAGTAACCCAACATGGAGCTCAAGCACCCCCCACTATTGGGCAGATTTTGCTTTTACCACCGGGTTATAAAGATGTCGGACGAGCGAGGATTTCGATACCGAAGTTGACATATTTACTTCCTGCCTTTAATGGAAAATCAGCCTTCTACCAATCTTAGTGATTGTGAATTGAAATGATGTCAACAATTACCTCAGAATCTTCTTCACCTGCGTGCTCGCTAACGTGGATTTTTTTGTATGGCTGCTATTGCATTGAATGGGCTCTCCAATCAGACGAAATATTTTCTCTATATCTGCACAGATAAAATTCATTTAAGATATAAACGAATCAATGAGACAGCCGTCAATTTTCAAGAGTCACAGACACATTTGTTTGCCGCAAATTCTCATAAGTTAAACATTTAATATTATCAACGAATGCTATTTTCGTCGTTATATTTACAGATTGGGAATGCTCTTAGCATTTTGCACCTCTTTTCAATGAGCTTCATTATCAGCATTTCTGTTTAACCAGAACAAAAGTTGAACAAGAGTGTGCTGGGTAAGATTGGGAAAGTTCCATAGGCCAATTTTTGCTCTTTGTAAGTTTCTGATCACTGCCATCAATAAGTCATTGGATAAATAGTTTATATTCATGTCGTTGAAATCAGATTATTGCGTGAGGGCGCAGAAATATTCTGAACTTTCATACCACGTTTGACAGTCGACTGGTTTCAGTTCAAGGGCATTTGAGAAGATTTATTTTTCGCAACCATTGCCAGATTATCTTTTCAGATCCTCTTTGAATTTGTGTAATTGGACCTTCTATACAGTTATCGACTTGGATTCTCAATATATGTTGACGACCCAAATTTGTACTCATGAACACTAATCATTTCTGCAGTAACATTTGCTTTTCCTCCTTAAACTGTCATCAGTGGCAAAGCGAGCAGCACTTGTGCCCCGGCATCAGGTGGCTTATTGTTTCAATTTCCTTTATGATATCCCAGTGTTGTAAAAGCTTTGGAGTTATCAGCTGAACAAAGTCAATATCTGCCTGTAGCAGATCAAGACAATGGAAAAGGGAAACCCAAGTAGCGGGAAGCTTTGAGAATCATGGATCCAAAGCAGTCTGCTTGGCCCAAATACAGGCCATCCTCAGTTTTTTTGAACTGCCATAGATGAACCTCGTGCATTCCACGCTTTTGTCCCTTGGCCGCAAGTTTGCCATTTCAGGACTTGTTCTTAGTGACAGGGGAGTAGACGCAAAATGAGCGCCATAGTTTTCTGTCCTTTTTTATTCAATCGTGGGATATGGCCGTCGCTGGCTGGGCCAGCATTTATTGCCCATCTCTAGTTGGCCTTAGAGAACAGTTGAGAGTCAGCCACATTGCTGTGGCTCTGGAGTCACTTGTAGGCCAGACCAGGTAAGGATGGCAGATTTCCCTCCCTAAATGACATTAGTGTTAGCAGGACAACCCCTATATTGGCTTCTACTCCTTTGTAAAAGGAACGCCATATGCAACGGGGCTGATGCAAAGCCGCCAATGTCGCACGCATATCTTGTCCAATCTCAGCAGAATAAATCATATTCTGGCATTCATAATTTTCCCATTTCTTGGCATGCAATGATTACGCCCCCCCCCCCGCCCCCCATCCCAACCCTCCACACACACACATGCCGCGTATTAACTTGGCTAATGAGGTCAACAACATATCAGTGGCAAGTAGTTGTCTTCCAACACCCCCTTTGTCTTCCACAGAAATAGAAAAAATCTCCGATCGTTTGCAAGAAACAGGTAATATATGAGGAGAAAAGTGTTGACCTGACTCAGCATTCCCCGCCATTATTATCGAAGAATATCATTACACAGTGTATATTTATTAGTACAATGAAATCCGTAAGATTCGGAACACTGTGATATTTATATTTCGTCTTTAATCTATGGGCTTGCATTCAGCGGGTATGAACACGTGATAGCGCTGTCAGCAGTATCCTCACTATATTCTATATGCACTGTCGGGATTCGATGAGGATTCTATAATTCCGCCCATCTGACGCTACTGATTTGGTGGCAGTGTAAACCGAAGCAAACTCGGATATGAGAAGCAAGAGAACTGGAAAATGAATGGTAGCCGTGGCCCAATCAGTATCTATGCATAGAGGATTCGACTGAAGTTATGAAAGGACTTCATTAATGAATATCTACCGCCTTAGGTTTCGAGCAGCTGACAAGTGATTGCAACATTCTCTCGCTATCTCATAGTACGCTTTCAACGTTATGAAGAGCAATGGCATACCAAGACCCGGCACGGTAGCACTGTGGTTAGCACTGCTGCTTCACAGCTCCAGGGTCCCGGGTTCGATTCCCAGCTCGGGTCACTGTGTGGAGTTTGCACATTCTCCTCGTGTCTGCGTGGGTTTCCTCCGGGTGCTCCGGTTTCCTCCCACAGTCCAAAGATGTGTGGGTTAGGTTGATTGGCCAGGTTAAAAATTGCCCCTTATAGTCCTGAGATGCGTAGGTTAGAGGGATTAGCAGGTAAATATGTGGGGGTAGGGCCTGGGTGGGATTGTGGTCGGTGCAGACTCGATGAGCCGAATGGCCTCCTTCTGCACTGTAGGGTTTCTATGATTCTATGAAGATCCGTCCTTAATCTCTCAAGAGAAAACGAGTGAGATAGTGGAGAATCATGCTTTTTCTTTCAGCATCAGGGAGAGAAAAAACGCTCACTGATCTGGAAATCGAAACGCAGAGAATATGATAAAATTGATTTACTGAGTTCCTACCCAGCGTTATGCAATGGCTGATAGATGTTTAGAAGTAA
Source organism: Mustelus asterias (assembly GCF_964213995.1). Lineage (NCBI taxonomy): Eukaryota > Metazoa > Chordata > Chondrichthyes > Carcharhiniformes > Triakidae > Mustelus > Mustelus asterias. Next base: position 14,146,935 of record NC_135820.1, read on the forward strand.
GTTCTAGAGCAACTTCAACAGAAATGGGAAACAAATTTGCAAAGGAAACATTTGTAAAGCTATGCCGAAATAATTGATGAGTTGAATTAACCAGATAGCTCTTCACAACCGATGTTTGACGCGCTGTACATAAGTCTATTGCATGCTAACAATGCTTGCGCCCATATACTGTTTGACTTCATTCCCGGGGGTTATAGCTTCAATGGGGCGTTCCACAATCTGAAAAATATGTTTGCAACATCCGTATAAAGCAAATGCATGAAATGTGAAACAACATCCGGTTTGCATTTGAAGATACAGGAATGTGAAGACGGTATTACAGCGGCACATCAGTTATAGTCATAGATCATAGAATCATAGAAACCCTACAGTGCATAAGGAGGCCATTCGGCCCATCGAGTCTACACCGACCACAATCCCACCCAGGCCCTACCCCCACATATTTTACCCACTAATCCCTCTAACCTACGCATCTCAGGACTCTATGGGGCAATTTTTAACCTGGCCAATCAACCTAACCCGCACATCTTTGGATATTAAAGAGATGACGAGGAGATTATTAGCTTACGTGCAAAATGAGTTATGATTTCCTGGGCAGTTACCCTCAAAATATATGTTAAAAATATATACGTGGTGAAGTATCCAAAAGGGAGGGGAACGGTGGAGGAGCCGACAATGCAAAAGTCCATTAAGTATCCTCCTCAAGAGAGATTCCTAATCTCCGCATCATCAGCAAGACTGGAAATTTCCATCCCTCTAATATTGCTGCAGTCCTTCCTGCGCCGGCTCGCTGCTGTCGATGATTTCAACAATGTCGGTGTACTCTCTTGATTGTCTAGACTGGACTATTCCAAAGCGCTTTGTGTTTATCATACTTTCTACCATCGCACACTTGTATCAATGAAAACAAATGCCTGCTTCTGTCGTAACTCGCTATAAGTCCGTTGGCGAATGTATGTTGTGCGCAATGTTCCCACAGTTGCTTCCTGTCCAGCTAATGCACGATTTTAAGGTTTGTTGCACTTCCAAATATCCAAGGTATTTTGAGAGACAGGATCTACAGGCATTAGGGACGCAAGTACTGATTAGGGACAGTCAGAATGGCTTTGTGAGTGGAAAATCATGTCTCAAAAATTTGATTGAGTTTTTTGAAGGGGGAACCAAGAAGGTAGATGAGGGCAGTGCAGTTGATGTTGTTTACATGGACTTTAGCAAGGCCTTTGACAAGGTACCGCATGACAGATTGTTGCATAAGGTTAACTCTCACGGGATCCAGGATGAGGTATCTAAATGGATACAAAATTGGCTTCTTGACAGAAGCCAGAGGCTGGTTGTAGAGAGTTGTTTTTCAAACTGGAGGCCTGTGACCAGTGGTGTGCCTCAGGGATCAGTGCTGGGTCCACTGTCATTTGTCATTTATACTAATGATTTGGATGAGAATATAGGGGGCATGGTTAGTAAGTTTGCAGATGACACTAAGATTGGTGGCATAGTGCTCAGTGAAGAAAGTTATCTCCAATTGCAACAGGATCTTGATCAATTGGGCCAGTGGGCTGACGAATGACAGATGGAGTTTAATTTAGACAAATGCGAGGTGATGCATTTTGGTAGATTGAACCAGGGCAGGACTTACTCGGTTAATGGTAGGGCGTTGGGGAGAGTTATAGAACAAGGAGATCTAGGGATACATGTTCATTGTTCCTTGAAAATGGAGTCACAGGTGGACCGAGTGGTGAAGAAGGCATTCAGCATGCTTGGATCCATCGGTCAGAACATTGAATACAGGAGTTGGAATGTCTTGTTGAAGTTGTACAAGACATTGGTAAGGCCACACTTGGAATACTGTGTGCAATTCTGGTCACCCTATTATAGAAAAGATATCATCAAACTAGAAAGAGTGCAGAAAAGATTTACTAGGATGCTACCGGGACTTGATGGATTGAGTTATAAGGAGAGGCTGGATAGACTGGGACTTTTTTCTCTGGAGCGTAGGAGGCTAAGGGGTGATCTTACAGAGGTCTATAAAATAATAAGGTGCACAGATCAGCTAGATAGTCAATATCTTTTCCCAAAGGCAGGGGAGTCTAAAACTAGAGGGCATTGGTTTAAGGTGAGAGGGGAGAGATACAAAAGTGTTCAGAGGGGCAATTGTTTCACACAGAGGGTGGTAGGTATCTGGAACAAGCTGCCAAAGGTAGTAGTAGAGGCGGGTGCAATTTAGATAGTCACATGGGTACGATGGGTATAGAGGGATATGGGCCAAATGCGGGCAATTGGGATTAGCTTAGGGGTTTACAAGAAATAGGCGGCACGGACAAGTTGGGCCGAAGGGCCTGTTTCCGTGCTGTAAACCTCTATGACTCTAAATGTCTGCATGGCTACCATGATTATTCCCACAATCCAGCTCGTCTGCACTCAATGCCCCAAACTCTGTCATTTCCGCCAGCGCTACAACTGTTCAAATATCTGTGCAGCTCCCATTCTGGCTCCTTGAGGTTATCAGATTTAAATGAAGCCGTCACTTGTGGCCGTGCCCACAACTTCTTAGGATTTGTGCTCAGGCCTTCCCTCACTAAACAGATCCATCTCAGTTCCACCCTTTCCTTCCTGAAGCCTCGACCTAGAACTTACCTTTCTGCCCAAATATTTACTCCTCAGCACTAGTGTGTATTGAACTGACTCACTGCGAAATTGTCTTTACGAATATTCCTTCGATGTCGACATATTCATGTTACGATATCTGACATGCTCTGTAAGTTTCTGTTGGTCTGACGTTTCGTGCGTTTTGGGCAATGGTGGGAACATGTGGTCGACATTACTATTGTCCCAATACTCAGCGCAACGGCAAGTACGCAAGTGAAAATTTTCTTGAAAATAAAGACACCTTCAAGGTTGTATAATCACAAGTTCCAAATCAACATTTTTTTTGAACCAATGCCTGCGCTGTGGGCCTTCGAAATGGAAACGATTTTCGTTTTGTTGCCATATGAAGCAAAGCTGATTGGGTTAAACATGTTGTGTACAAAACTATCCATTCGATGTTGTGGAACTAAACTCTGCATGAACATGAACTAATCGGACTCATGGAACCCATAGGACCTGGGCGAGGCAAATGACGTTGCTCCTCTGACTTATGAAGAGGTGACCATCCACTAATAATCAGTTAATTAATATCCTGTTTGTTTGTTTCACACAGATTAAATATTGACCTCACATAACCTTCCAAAAATAATCTGTAGAAACTAATTTTATATTCTGTCCACATGAATAAAAAGTGGAAATTGCTTTATTCTCTGATTTCTTGGACGGCTTGATTAGTAGGGCAATTACTTGGGGTGCAGGGATAGGGCCTGGGTGGGATTGTTGTCCGTGCGGGCTTGATGGGCCGAATGGCCTCCTTCTACACTGTATGGATTCTATGATTGTATTCTATGCTTCTATGATTGATAGCAACTGTCACGCACGCACATGCAAGTGATGAAAGGTGGTTGAGAGAGCGGGAGAGAGAGAGAGAGACTGCCTGTGTGAGTGAGAGTGACTGCGTGTGTGCGAGAGAGATAGTATGTGTGTGTCTGTGTGTGCGTGTGTGTCTACGTGTGATAGAGCTGCTATTGTGCATTTTAGTACGTTATGTTAAGATAAGTATTCCAAGTCAATCTCTCTTTCGCAAGTTGGTGCATCTTGGTTTTGGTTTTAGCTTGACAGCGTACCATTTAGGAAAAAGGCGGGACAAATCAGTGTTTCGAAAGAAAAAGGCACGTTTATTTACGTTCTGAATTTCTGGTAAGACAGACGGGTATGGCAACATCGGCTGTATCAAGGTCATTCAATTTTACATTGAACCAAAGCAATTTGAATGTTAATAACAAGTTCCATTTCCAAAATCATCGGTTTTACGCTACAGTGCGAGATGTTAACATCGTCATGACTGATTATCCTTTATTTAATTGTTCTTAATCAGATGTTTTAATTATTCTTAGACAAAGCGTTGAACAAAGGTAATGCTAGAAAAGCATGACACTTCACGCAACGTACTTGTATCCTTTAATACCCTTCGCAATTTGAGCATTTACCTCTCTGCTTCTTTGAATAATCAGCAACATCTCTTCATTTTCTTCCAGTCTGCAGAAAGGATATCTACCCTGGCTATGGAGCGCTGGCTTCCAGAATCAGGAGAGCGACTCTCAGAATAAGGGGCAAGCTACTTATGAGGACATTCTTCTTCAAACGGAGGAAGTGATTATTTCGAATTCGCTACCCCAGATGAGACCACGATAGATTTCGACACCCTCATGACGTCAAGGAATATGGGAACAGTGCGGGAAAATGCCGTTGATGTCGCTGATCAATCATGATTTCGTTCCACTGCGCATCCATCTCAAAGGGATGAAAGCATTACTCCTGCTCTTATGTCCCCATATTCATCCAGCGAATACCAGTTCTGAAGTCCTATTTGTTAGTTTTCTACATTGCTCCCTGAGTTCCGGATTTCACGAACACGGCCCTCGTTTGGCCGATCTCCTTCTGACCAATGTGGACCAAGATTGCAAATTGTTCGCCCTCCATTCCTGAGGGAGCTCTGCAGCTATCGGTTTACATCCTTTACTCTGGTACCACAAAGGCAGTAGCTGTATTTCATTGACTTATACAGCACTGGACTGACCTGCCCTATTATCCTACCTATCATCATACTTTTCCAGTCAGACGCGATCCCACTGTAAAGCTGAGCCTGTCTTAGTGGAATATACTCGGGTCTGGCTGCAGTCCCCAGAGGAACCATCATTCTGAACAGTATTTAAAATTGAATCCTCTTTATAAAATTTGATGTTCTCAAGAAACTCCTGAATCACCTATCAGTTTCTCCTTCCTGACAATTTCATGGTCACCAATTCCCTCTATCCTTGCATGCTCACAAGCTGAGGTTGTTATTATCTACAGATGTGCTGCCTATTGATCGCCCAACATCACAAATGCATAACAGTGACGCCAGCTGCTGCTCAAGTGCCAAAAGACTAAGCTCAGACTCCTGCACCTGACGACACTTCCTGCGAAAATGATTGTTCAGAGCACTGGAAGCATCCTGGAGTTCCCACATAACACATGGTGTGCTCTCCAGATTTGTGAGCGGCCTAAGTATTCCTCAATCAGTTAATAACCTTGCTACTGGTTATAAATATTCTGATGTTTGCATACACTTAACACTACTAATAAACATCGCCACTACGAAGAAGCTTTGCTAATGCTGATAAACATTACGACTGCTAATAAAACTTTACCACTACCAATAAACATGACCAGTATTTATAAAACTTATTAATGCTGATAGATCAATTCATACAAAATTCAACTTATTAACAGCAACACCGTTGCTAAAGGTTTAGCAGATACTCACTTGATTCTTTATAATTAATATTTCATATATCTGTTTCAATTCTCACAGCTAGTTACTTAAACTCAGAAAAGAAGTGAAAATGCTCGCCAACCAATGAATTCCTCTGACGCATTTTTTTTTCAAATGCCTACCTTCTTCCGAGAGCTGCTAACTCCACTTCAGTCTCTCAGGACAGTAGCTGGTGATCTTTGGTAACCTCCAAAGAGCAAAATCACTATCTCTGGTGGTAGTGTTCAAAGCAAATTGTAATAATCTTCCCATGACCTGGTCCAGGAAATTCAGCTGTGAAATCAAGAAACATACCTTCCAGCAAGGGTATAAAACATTTGGAAAGCTGCAAATGTTGCCCCCACACCCCACTCTAAACAAAAATCTTTCGGAACTTGGGGTTGATTGAAATTCCGAAAATTGGAATTCAATTAACCTTGATATGCAACAGCACGAAGAATCACCAAAATGTAAGCCGAACGGACTGAATTGTTATTCAGATCTATTTTAACGACTGTACGGGCTGGAAAGACTTCAAGTTGTTTTTTCTTTCCCGATTCCTATGTCCCGAATGCTGAATCCCAATGGCAGACTTTCAGTTTAGTGTGTTGCACGACTCAGGCACAATATCTTGCAACTGATTTCAATTCCAATGAATGTGTAGTGAAATCAGTAGGGCAGTGCCATGGGTGATCGATTCTATATTCCAGCGTTAAGACTTGGAAAACAAGTTAGCACAGCGCAGAAAGAATAGCTTAAGGAACTCTCCACCGCGGACTGCGACCCGTCTTCTCAACTGAAAAGAACAACTGAGAAAACTCAGCTCGTTTGCAATTCAGCTGCGCGAAGCTCGCTGAGAAGAATTAGGAGTCTCAAGGTATTGGGGTGAGTAACGCCCCTCTGATCTATTACGCTCCAAGCAATTGGCAATGATGACATTCTACCAAGCGAAGTTAAATTGAGATCTCGACAATTAAAGGTTGAATTCGGACGATGTGTATTTTGTGTAAGATCAGCGAGAGCATGATGGAAACCTCCTTTGTATCTGTACTCATTCAGGTCAATTGAGACCTAAAAGGACAACAATGTAAAACCCGGTGCTATGAAACGTCCTTCAGGTAAATAAAATCAAACGAAGTCAAGACCTGCCGCAATAGGTCTTATTGCGGTGGTGCCTATGGCAGCAGTTGTGTTAAACATTGTAGCAGTAACACAATCAAGCAGTTAGACAACTCATTCGTCAATCTACTGAGAGATTTCAGATGTTTTTCGGATATGGAGCAGGGAGGAGGACAACACGTTATCTTACCGCTGCAGCTTATTCCTAAGATTTGTAATAACTTCCTATTCTGCGTTTTCAGAAATAGAGAAACTCAACAGAGATTGCAAGGATCTAAGTGAGAACAATATTTGAATTACTCGGTCGTTTCAGTCTTTCATTAGAAGAATCAAAATGTGGTTCCGCAGCTTCCATCTATTATAAGTATTCGAATGTGGGCTGGAGCTACGTTGTCGGCACAACCGTCTGTGAGTGGGTGTGAGTTCCGCCGTGGAAAACAAGATCATGGCTGGATGCGAGTGCACCGCTCAGCGAATATTACATTGCGGAGGATGCCCTCAATCGTTTCAGACTACCACCATCCGCAAAACCCCGCGTATTTATGATGGCTATTCCACCTACTCTGCACATCTTTGGACACTTTGGCCAATTTATCACGGCCAATCCAACCAACCCGCACATCTTTAGACAAAAAACGAATCAGGAAGTTCCTCATGTTGCGGAATTGCAACCGCTTCGTGGTTGCGTTATTCAATGATGGGTTGGGAAATTTTATCCTCCAGATTACTTGGGCAAAGCCAAAGGTACTTTTCCCCCGAGTCAGCAACGGGCGATCTCTGCTCGTACCGAAGCAAGCCAAGATAGACGTTGCAGAATCATTCTGCAGCCCTGGGGTCATACACAGAACCTGGGATTGCAGTGGCAAAAGCGTTTCCATAATGATTTCCACTCTGCGCAGTCTGCCTCCTGAACTTCGGATCGCCTTGAGGAATAACAGATGGATATGTGTGAAAACGCAGATGCTGAGGCTGGAGTGCGTAATTGTTACGCATTGGTGTGCGCGTAACATGACATTGCAAATAGGCGGTCTGTTTCTGCATCACCCTGATAAGGAGGGGCTCCAGCTCGTCCAATGCAAGGGAACTTTGCACTGTTGGCAGTAACACGGTCACCCCAATGTTGCGAGTTTCCACGTGCATGCCGTTAAACAAAAACTCTGCAACAACCTTACAAAGGGACAATGGATTGTGTGTGTGAGTGTGTGTGTGTGCGTATTGTGGTCACTAACATTATCGAAATGTGCCCACAGGAATAAAAGAGATTCAGATAGCCTGAGTGAATTCCAGTAACTATGGCAGAGTATGGACGTTAGCCATCCGGGGTTGCAGCAGCAAACACTTGATTTGGCAGGTTAGCAGGATGGATGATACATTGCGGACGGCGAGGTCGCATCGTAGTCACAGTACAGCGAGCGAGCGGCCTGCGGACTGTTTCTCCTACGTCTTCAGGTGTACAGATATCAAACTGAACTAGACTCATCCTGTAAACTCCAGTCTGGCCCTTACACAAATTTGCTGACAATCAAGAGTAAGCTGATGAGTCGGTAATTTTTCTGATTCGATTTTGCCTGTTTTTTTGCGGGCCAAAAAAAGCTGGGCATTTTTCCACATTGCCAAGCAGATGTCAATTGTAGAGCTATTGGAACAGCTTTGCTCGGGCGCGGCAAATTCTGAAGCGCAAGATTTCAGTACTATGGCCAGAATGTTGTCAGGGTCCATTACAGTATCTAACGCCTTCAACCGTTTCCTCATATCCCATGGAGTGACGTGAATTAGTTGAAGACTCTATGATGCTGCGGTCTCACTCGATGGCAGAGATCAATCATTCTCCCGGGACTTTCGTCTTAAGTTCTTGAGCTTTGTTTTTGTACTGATTTGCATGGCTTACCCATCGTTGGTGAAGGGGGTATTTATAGAGCCTTCTCTTCCCATTAATTTTTAACGTGTCCACCAACACTCATAAGTGAACGCGTCGAACTTGGATCATGTTAGATACAGCAATGGACCCTTGCAACATTCTGGTAATAGTACTGAAGTCTTGCGTTCCGGAGGCATCAGAGCGGCATGGTAGCACAGTGGTTAGCAATGATGCTTCACAGAGCGAGGGGCCCGGGTTCGATTCCTGGCTTGGGTCGCTGTATGTGTGGAGTTTGCACGTTCTCCCCGTGTCTCCGCAGGTTTTCTCCGGTTTCCTCCCACAGGCGTGCTGGTTAAGTGCATTGACCCGAACAGGCGCCGAACCGTGGCGACTAGGGGAATTTCACATTAACTTCATTGCAATGTTAATGTCAGCCTTACTTGTGACTAAAAATTTAACTTTGTTTATCAGCTTGGGGGTAAAAGTGGTTTGTGTAAATCAGAGCGAGGTTCGGTTCCCCATGAAACTTCAGGGGATGCCGAGTGAACGTTAAGCGACATTGCGAATAACTTTCGATAATTTACATATAAACAGCAGATTGTTGTTTTTACAGCTGAGAGAGTGAAAACGAAGAACAAAGGTAACTTCTTAGGCGTTATGTACGTCTTGTCATTGGTGGAAGTAACTCAACTCGCAAATGGTTATGAATAACAAAGTAAATTGGCACAATTCCACGTGATCCATCGTCTTATCAATAGGAATGTCCATCATAGACTAATATTGACAGGTATATTCCGCTTGTCAAGTGTTGTTTTAATTCCATTTTGAGATTCGGTACGCAATATCCACTAATTGCATTTAGGAACAGAGGAGCAAGCCGTTCGATCCCTCCAGCCTGCTCCCCCATCTAACTAGATCATGGCCGATTTTCTACCTCAGCGCCATCTTCCCGACTATTCCCCGGTTCTTTAATGCCAATGGCACCTGGACATATATTGACCTCCGCTTTGAACACCCACAGCGGCTGAGCCTTTGCAGCCCTCTGGGGCAGAAAATTCAAAAGGTTCAGCACCTTGTGAGTCAAAAAGCTCCTCCTCACCTCCGACCTACATGGCCTTCCTTTTGTTCTGAATTTGTGTCCTTCCTGCATCTACCCCGTCACACCATGTACTGATCCTTCACACTCCAATGAGATTTCTTCTCATTCTTCTAAACCCCAGAGAACACAGGCCAAGTCTCCCCAATCTTCCCTCGTAGGACAACCTCGTCATCGCCAGAATTACATTGGTGAACTTTTAAATCAGAGTTTTGCAGTTCATAAAACACGCTCCAAAAAAGGAAACATTTTCTTTGCCCTTAAATAACCGGCTTTAATCTTTCAGGAATCCCTTTCGACTTATCAACTCTACCAACATTCTTTTCTATACTTTCGACACCTGGACAATGCCTCCACTTAACATTCCCTGCCATAATAGGCATAATCCCAGTTTTGCAAGTCTCCACGCATAGGTGGAACCTGTCATTTTTGAGAAATCTGTTCAGAATTCCTCAGCCTTGGCAACTTTCCTCTTGTTTGAATGTAGCGATGGGCTAGCGATCTGTAACGTCAGTTAAGATGGCCCACCCTCTTCATTTTGTTCATAATTGGTGTGCAATTTCTCTCGCAGCTCTGGTCATGAATAGATAAAGTTACTTGGACATCTATCTGCACTGACTACTGTGCCTCGCTGCTACAGCATTTGCCGCTGACAGCCATTGCTTCATTCAAAGATGATTGCAAATCCGTGCGTTTGTTGAAACTTGTGAAGGTAATGAAAAGCAACTTCATCGATTCGAACCGTGACGTAATATCAACTGACCGACAGAGCAAAACATACACAAAACTGGCCTAATGGAGTCACCAAGGCATAGAGCAAAGAAAAAGGTCATTTGGCTCATCGCATGTGCGCCGGTCAAATTGCAAAAAACAACTATTCCAATCCAATTTTCCAGCACTTGGCCTATCGCCTTACAAACCATAGAATCCCTACAGTGCAGAAACCTGTACCGAAAATAGTCCCACGCAGACTCTATCCCCGTAACCCCACTTATTAACATTCCTAGTCCTCCTGACCTAATCCTAAGGGGCAAGTTAGCATGGCCAGTCAACCTAACCCTCACATCTTGGACTATTGGAGGAAACCGGAGAACGCGGAGGAAGTCCACAAAGATACGTGGAGAATGTACAAACTCCACACAGACAATGACCCGAGGCCGGAAATGAACCCGGGTCCTTGATGCTGTGAGGCAGCACTGATAATCACTGTGCCACCGTACTGTCTTGTACGCCTTGGCATCGCAAGTACGCATCTAAATACTTCTTAAATGTTATGGGTGGCTTTGCCTACAACAACCTTTCAGCCAGAGAATTATAGACTCCCACCATTTTCTAGGAGAAAACATCCTCACATTCCCTATAAACCTTCTGCCACTTTCCTTAAACCTATTCCCCTAGTTATTGATCCCTCCATGAAGGGGAACAATTTCATTAAAACTACTCTATCTTCGTCTGTCATAATTTTACACATCTCAATTATGGCCCCCTGCAGTCTCCTGTGCTCCAAGGGGAACAACCCCAGTCTATCCAATCTTTCTTCATAACGAAAACACTCCAGCCCAGGCAAGGTGCTGGCAATTGTCCTCAGCAAATTTTTCAGTCTCATTATATCCGTCCTATAGAGTGGATAACAAAAATGCACATAATACTGTATTGTGGCCTAAACAACTTTTATATAGTTGCAATTAGTAAGAACGGCAATCTTATATTCCCGCAGCTGGATGCCAGGTAAGCTGCATAACTGCCACATTTCTGACTCACGCACTTTACTCCGACTTCCATTATGAATTTGCATCACATGCTAACGAGAAACAGATGTAGCAGATCGTGATGGCACTGGATATGGCACAGGAAGCAAATGAAGGGTGGCTCCAGGGCGGATAAACTGGTAAGGGAGATGAGGAGCAACTTATGTAATGCAGGGAGCCTTTGGTTTTAGAAAGGCACATTCCTGGGAATATAATGGAGTGGGAATCTTCAGAAAGAGAATATGAGAGTTGTTTGTAGAAAATAAAATAGCAATGCAACTGACAAAAGCTGGAGCAGAGGAAATGGGAATTATCGCAAAACACTGGCACTGAGAGGACATGGAGAATTCCCATTCAGAAACGGATGCTGCTCGTATTGACAAATTAATGTTTTGCATGTACTAATCAATGCAACTACCTCTCCCTCTTCGCCTCATTAATATGTGCAGACATTGTTCTGAATTAACAAAATAGCAACATAATTGCTGCATTCTCCCTGGCAGCGCTGCATGAACTGACTTGTCTACCTGTCCATTTTTGCTGCGGAAAAAGAGGTGTTGCCAAATCTTCTAATCTTGCATCCATCAGGACTGAGCAATTTGAAAATTGAAACGTTGCCAGCTGAAAAATCAATATCACTTAAATGGTTCAGATGTGGTGGGTGAAATGAATTATCTGACCACAATCAATGGCAGCTGTTGGAATGTAATGAATTGATTGCAGCCAACTATATTCAGAGAAATATAGAATCTCCTCCAGTCAGAACAGGCCATTCAGCCCATTGAGTCTGCACCGACTCTCTGACAAAGTAATTTAACCAGGCTCTCTCCACCGCCCTATCTCCTTAACAGCATGGTTAATCCATCTAAGCCACATATTTTGGGACACGAAGGGGCAATTCAGCATGACCAATCCACCCAACTTGCACATCTTTGGACTATCTATGAAAACCTGAGAAAATGACTTGTAAAGGATCTTCGGGTTGGAAGTATTGGATTTGTAAGCCACGCGCTTTGGCCAGTTAATACGTTGACCGTGGGGAAAGTGAACAATATATTTTGACATCAAAAGGCCAGTGGAGCAGTGATGTATAATAAGGGGGAAACAACGGGTGTAAACAAGCAATGAATCGGAGCTTGGCAGAAACATACAAAACAGTAGGATGCCATCCCAATCATTGTGCCTGGATAGGCTCATTGAAAGAGCTGTACAATTGTGTTGCTCCCTTCCACTACCGACTTGATTCGTCACGGCATCAATTAAAGTTCTTGGCAAACTGGTATTATTTTCTTTCAATCTTACTATTGCATCTACGTCTAACAATATTCAGGCAGCGTTTTGCACATCATAATAACATCTATCTGAAAATGAGATATATTCATTCACATCAGGATTTTTAAAAATACATTTCTTCCATTTAACCTGATAAATGGCTAGTCATGGTTGCAGTCAGAAGAATACCACTTAGCTTACTCCATCAAACAATGTTTGTGATGTTGCTGTTCGCGATTAACCTTCCCATTCGTTTGTCTAATAGGTAGCATTGACGCTTCCAACTGAGTTCAAATGTAACACCAGTTACCACAACCAAAGCTGACTTTCCTATAGAGTACTAAGGAAGCGCTGTGTGTTTGCGGGAGTTGTCTTTTGAATGAGGCATTTTTTTAAAAAGTCACAACAGTGCTTCAGACATGAAGGGAAGGCAACTCGTATTTCCAGACTACGTTTGGCCATTGACGTCAGAACAGATTTAAAAAACCTAGTAATTATGGCAATTATGTCTCTGTAAGATCAGTCGATCATAGAATACCAACAATACAGAAGATTCCACTCGGCCCATTGACTCCGCATCAACCTTCTGAGTATCTTACGCAAAAATCCCCCCACGCTCCTCCCCCCACCCCCAATCCCCATAACCCCACATATTTAGGATGGCTAATAGCATCGAACCTAGACATTTTGGGACACTAATCGGCAATTTAGCATGTCCAATCCACTTAAACTGCACATCTTTGGACTGGGGCAGGAAAGCGGAGCACTGGAGGAAACCCACGCAGCTACAGGGAAAACATGCAAACTCCATCCAGGCAATCAAACATGGCTGGAGGAATTGAGCACGTGTCCCTGGAGCTGTGAGGCAGCAGCGCTAACCACTGTGAAGATTGTTTGCTAACTGGCTGCTGAATATATTGCATTATAAGAGAGACTGCACATCAAATATAAGCCATCTGCACCGAGCAGCGATTCCATGTATGCATGGAGAGCACATTATAAATGTGATTCTTTCATACGGACCATTCTGCTCATCTCTCCCACTCTATCTATGCAACTGATGCCCCCATCTACGGTGCAATCCGAGTATATCATCTATACATCCATTTTGAGCCAATTACTGAAGTGATGCTCTCATTGGATAGGCCTAAATATTATAATTCATTTGTAAGAATGGTCTTTCTGAATAAATTTAATGAATGTTTTTGTTCCTTTGTTTCAATTTTCAGAAATCGACAGATTGAATGCAACTCTGGAAGACATAGGTAATTGAAAACCATTGGCTCTTCATAAAGCGTTTCCCAGAATTCTTGTATTGATCAAATACTAGCTGGAGATAGCAATGTGACAGTAATGTTGCTTGATTACGGCTATAGATGATTGAGGGACGATTGTTTTTGTTTACTTTGAAATGAGGTTTTACAGTAGACAGAAAATCAAACATTCTTTCAGTTGGGGGAGCGTGTACAGCCTGCAAGCTTATGTGAACGATTCAAGTGAATCCTCGAGGACATTACCACAAGAAAAATACAATGGGAATACAAGGAAAAGTCTCCAACAAAAAAACACAGCTGGCTGAATGAACCCATGCTGCATTCAGGATTCAGAAATTTCCGCCACCCTTGTTCTGACTCAAACCACTTTGTATGCAATCATGATGGATCTCAGCCATAGAAACTCGAAGTAGGCCCTTCGAGACTGCTCCACCATTCATTTTGATCATTGCTAATCATTAAATTCAATATGCTAATCCCATTTTCCCCCATATCCCTTGACCCGTTTAACATTTAGAGCTACATCTATTTTGTTTCTTGAAATCAGACAACGTTTTGGCCTCAACTACATTCTGTGATAGTGAATTCCACAGATTAACCACCCTCTGGGTGAAGGGATGTATCCTCACCTTAGTTTTAAAAGCTTTACCCCTTATCCTCAAACTATGACTTCTAGTTCTGGACTCCCCTACCATTGAAAACATTCTTTCTGAATCTATCCTGTCTAACCTTATTAGAAATTTATAAGTTTCTATGAGATCCCCTCTCACTCTTCTGATCTCCAGTGAATATAATCTGAACCAACTTAATCTATCCTTATATGGCAGACCTGCCAACCCAGGAATCGGCTTGGTAAATCTACTGCCTCTATAACAAGGACATCTTTCCACAGATAAGGACACTAAAACTGCACTGTGCTACAAATGTTGCCTCACCAACACCGTACAAAATTGCAGCAAACATCCCTATCCCTATACTCAAATTGTATTGCTATGAAGGCCAAGATACCATTTCCCTTCTTTACTGCACGCTGTACCTGCGCACATATTTTCAGCGACTAATGCACGAGGTCACCAAGGTCTCGCTGAGTATTCACCTCTCTCAATTTACACCTATTCAAGTAGCAATATCTACTCCTGTTATTGCTACGAAAGTGGATAACCTCACATTTATCCATAAGACCATAAGATCATAAGACGTAGGAGCAGGCTCGGCCCATCGAGTCTGCTCCGCCATTTAACCATGGCTGATTTTTTTTCCTCATCCCCATTTTCCTGCCTTTTCTCCATAATCCCTGATCCCCTTATTAATCAAGAACCTATCTGTCTCTGTCTTAAATGCGCTCAATGACCTGGCCTCCACAGTCTTCTACGGCAAAGAGTTCCACAGATTCAGCAGTCTCTGGCTGAAGAAATTCCTCCTCATCTGTTTTAAAGGACCGTCCCGTTAGCCTATTGTGCCTTCTGGTTCTAGTTTTCCCTACTAGTGGAAACATCCTCTCCACATCCACTCTATCCAGGCCTCGTAGTATCCTGTAAGTTTTTTTTACTCTGGGGAAATACAAGAATAAACTTTCTGAAAAAGAAAAAAAACCTGCTCTCGCCTCTGCCTGTTCTTGCCGAAGCCCGTTTTGAGCCAAAGCCCTTCAGCTCTCACTCTGCCCCCTGCTCACTCTGCTGCCCGCTAATGACACTGCCCGCTCAAAGCTGCGGCCTACTTTTAAACCCTCCCAAACCTTCCCAGGCTGCTGCTGGGCCTACTTCCTGTTTTGAAAAAAAACCTCCGATTTTTTTTCACAAATTTAACTGAAAAATAAATAAATAAATATAATGCACAAACAAGCTCCCTTACCCTCAGCCTGCTCCTGTGGAACAATGCTCCTCTTGCAGGATGTGGGAGATCAGGGAGACCTCCGGTATCCCTGACGACAGCACCTGCAAAAGATGCATTCAGCTGCAGCTGCTAGCAAAGCGTGTTAGGGAACTGGAGAAGGAGCTTGATGACCTCCATCTAATTCGGGAGAATGAGAAGTATATAGAAAGTAGCTTTAGGGAGATAGTTACACCTAAGCAGCAGAGCACAGGAAATTGGGTTACTGTAAGGAGAGGAAATGGCAGTGTGAAAGGACAGGCAGAGCAGGGTTCCCCTGTGGCCATACCCCTCCACAACAGGTATATTGAATTGGATACTGTTGTGGGAGATGCTTAACCTGGGACAAGCTGCGACAGCCGGAACTCTGATATTGAGTCTCGTTCTGCAGCACAAAAGGGTGGGATGAAGAAGAGGAGAGCAGTAATGATAGGGGACTAAATGGTCAGAGGTACGGACAGGAGGTTCTGTGGTCGGGACAGAGACTCCCGCATGGTTTGTTGCCTCCCAGGTGCCAAGGTCAGCGATGTCTCTGATCGCGTACACAGCGTTCTAAAGTGGGAAGGTGATCAGCCAGATGTCGTGGTACACATCGGTACCAATGACGTGGGAAGGAAGAGTGAGGAGGTCCTAAAGAGTGAGTACAAAGAACTTGGAAGGAAGTTAAAAAGCAGGACCCCGAGGATAGTAATCTCAGGATTGCTACCTGAGCCACATGCCAGTGAGGGCAGGAGTATGATGCTTGGGCGGATGAACACGTGGCTGAGGAACTGGTGCAGGGGCCAGGGTTTCCAATTCTTGTATCATTGGGACCTCTTCTGGGGCAGGTGGGACCTGTACAAGAGAGACGAGTTATACTACAAGGGAACCAATATAGTTGCAGGGAGATTTGCTAGTGTTATTGGGGAGTGTTTAAACTAGATTTGCAGGGGGATGGGAACCAGAGTGCCAGAGCAGATAGTGGAGCAGGGGTAAAAAGACAGGTTAGTTCAAGCAAAATCACAAATGGAAGGGTAGAGTGTGGTGGAAATAATCTTTTGAGGTGTGTCTATTTCAATGCCAGGAGTATTGTGGGGAAGGCAGATGAGCTGAAGGTGTGGATAGACACATGGAAATATGACATTATAGCCATTAGTGAAACTTGGCTACAGGAGGGGCAGGACTGGCAGCTCAATGTTCCAGGGTTCCAATGTTTCAGGCGGGATAGAGGCAGAGGGATAAAAGGTGGGGGGGGGGTGGCATTGTTGGTCAGGGAAAATGTTACAGCGGTACTCAGGCAGGATAGATTAGGGAGCTTGTCTACAGAGGCCCTATGGGTGGAGCTGAGAAACAAGAAAGGTATGACCACATTAATGGGGTTTGTATTATAGACTACCCAATAGTTTGCGAGAATTGGAGGAGCAAATCAGCGGAGAGATAGCTGACAACTGCAAGAAACACAAAGTTGTGATAGTAGGGGATTTTAATTTTCCACATATAGATTGGGACTCGCATACTGTTAAAGGTTTAGATGGGGTAGAGTTTGTAAAATGTGTTCAGGAGAATTTTCTACATCAGTATATAGAGGTGCCAACTAGAGAGGATGCGATATTGGATCTCCTATTGGGAAATGAGTTAGGGCAGGTGATGGATGTGAGTGTGAGGGAACACTTTGGATCCAGTGATCATAATGCCATTAGTTTCAACCTGATCATGGATAAGGATAGATCTGGTCCTCGGGTTGAAGTTCTGAACTGGAAAAAGGCCAAATTTGATTAAATGAGAAGGGATCTGGGAAGTGTGGATTGGCACAGGCTGTTCTCTGGTAAGGATGTAAATGGAAAGTGGGAGGCCTTCAAAGGAGAAATTTTGAGAGTGCAGAGTTTGTATGTTCCTGTCAGGATTAAAGGCAAAGTAAATAGGAATAAGGAACCTTGGTTCTCGAGGGAGATTGTAACACTGATTAAGAGGAAGAGAGATTTGTATGAACTGTACAGGCAGCAAGGAACAGATCAGATGCTCGAGGAGTATAAAAAGTGCAAGAAGCTACTTAAGAGGGAAATCAGGAGGGCTAAAAGAAGACATGAGGTTGCTTTGGCAGACAGAGTGAAGGAAAATCCAAAGAGCTTCTATAGGTATGTTAGGAGCAAAAGGATAGTGAGGGATAAAATTGGTCCTCTTGAAGACCAGCGTGGTAGACTGTGAATGGAACCAAAAGAGATGGGGGAGATACTAAATGGTTTTTCTGCATCCGTATTTACTGAGGAAACGGGCATGGAGTCTACAGAAATAGGGCAAACAGGTAGGGTGGTCATGGAACCTTTACAGATTAAAGGGGAGGAGGTACTCGCTGTCCTGAGGCAAATCAGAGTGGATAAATCCCCAGGACTGGATAGGGTATTCCCACGGACCTTGAAGGAAGCTAGTGTTGAACTTGCAGGGGCCCTGGCAGACATATTTAAAATGTCAGTATTCACGGGGGAGGTGCCGGATGATTGGAGGGTGGCTCATGTTGTTCCGTTGTTTAAAAAAGGTTCCAAAAGAAATCCGGGAAATTATAGGCCAGTAAGTTTGATGTCGGTGGTGGGCAAGTTATTGGAAGGTGTCATAAGGGATAGGATCTACAAATATTTGGATAGACAGGGACTTATTAGGGAGAGTCAACATGGCTTTGTGCGTGGTAGGTCATGTTTGACCAATCTATTAGAGTTTTTCGAGGAGGTTACCAGGAAAGTGGATGAAGGGAAGGCGGTGGATGTTGCCTACCTGGATTTCAGCAAGGCCTTTGACAAGGTCCCTCATGGAAGGTTAGTTAGTAAGGTTCAGTCGCTAGGTATACAAGGGGAGGTAGTAAATTGGATTAGACAACTGGCACAATGGAAGAAGCCAGAGAGTGGTTGTGGAGGATTGCTTCTCTGAGTGGAGGCCTGTTACTAGTGGTGTGCCGCAGGTATCGGTGTTGGGTCCATTGTTGTTTGTCATCTATATCAATGATCTGGATGATAATGTGGTAAATTGGATCAGCAAGTTTGCTGATGATACAAAGATTGGAGGTGTAGTGGACAGTGAGGAAGGTTTTCAAAGCTTGCAGAGGGATTTGGACCAACTAGAAAAATGGGCTGAAAAATGGCAAATGGAATTTAACGCAGACAAGTGTGAGATATTGCACATTGGAAGGACAAACCAAAGTAGAACGTCCAGGGTAAATGGTAGAACTCTGAAGAGTGCAGTTGAACAGAGGGATCTGGGAATACAGGTACAGAATTCCCTAAAAGTGACGTCACAGGTGGATAGGGTCGTAAAGAGTGCCTTTGGTAGGCCTTTATAAATCGGAGTATCGAGTATAAAAGTTGGAGTATTATGGTAAGGTTATATAAGGCATTGGTGAGGCCGAATTTGGAGTATTGTGTACAGTTTTGGTCACCTAGTTACAGGAAGGATGTAAATAAGGTTGAAAGAGTGCAGAGAAGTTTCACAAGGATGTTGCCGGGACTTGAGAAGCTGAGTTACAGAGAGAGATTGAATAGGTTGGGACTTTATTCCCTGGAGCGTAGAAGATTGAGGGGAGATTTGATAGAGGTGTATAAGATTTTGATGGATATAGATAGAGTGAATGCAAGCAGGCTTTTTCCGCTGAGGCTAGGGGAGAAAAAAACCAGAGGGCATGGGTTAAGGGTGAAAGGAGAAAAGTTAAAAGGGAATATTAGGGGGGGGGGGGGGAGGCTTCTTCACGCAGAGAGTGGTGGGAGTGTGGAATGAGCTGCCGGATAAAGTGGTAAATGCATTTTTAACATTTAGGAAAAACTTGGACGGGTTCATGGATGAGAGGTGTGTGGAGGGATATGGTCCAAGTGCTAGTCAGTGGGACTAGGCAAAAAATGGTTCAGCACAGACAAGAAGGGCCAAAAGGCCTGTTTCTGAGCTGTACTTTTCTATGGTTCTATGGTTCTATCCTTCTAAACTCCAACGAATACAGACCCAGAGTCCACAACCGTTCCTCATGCGACAAGCTCTTCATTCCAGGGATCATTCTCGTGAACCTCCTCTGGACCCTTTGCAAGACCAGTACATGCTTCCTTAGATATGGGGCCCAAAACTGTTCACAATACTCCAAATGTGGTCTGACCAGAAGCTTACACAACCTCAGAAGTACATCCCTGCTCTTGAATTCTAGCCCTCTCGACATGAATGCTAACATTGCATTTGCTTTCCTAACTGCCGACAGAAACTACGCATTAACCTTAAGAGAATCTTGAACAATGACTCCCAAGTCCCTTTGTGTTTCTGATTTCCTTAGCATTTTCCCATTTAGAAAATAGACTGTCTCCATTCCGCCTTCCAAAGTGCATAACCTCACACTTTTCCACATTGTATTCCATCTGCCACTACTTTGCCCACTCTCATAACCTGTCCAAGTCCTTCTGGAGCCCCCCTGCTTCCTCAATACTACCTGTCCCTCTACATATCTTTGTATCATCTGCAAACTTAGCAACAGTGCTTTCAGTTTCTTCCTCCAAATCGTTAATGTATATTGTGAAAAGTTGTGGTCCCAGCACTGACCCCTGAGGCACACTACTGGTCACTGGCTGCCGTCCTGAGAAAGACCCCGTCATCCCCACTCTCTGCCTTCTGCCAGTTAACCAGTCCTCTGTCCATGCCAGGATCTTTCCCTTAACACCTTGGGCACTTAACATATCTAACAGTCTCCTATGCGACACCTCGTCAAAGGCCTTCTGGAAATCTAAACAAATCACGTCCACTGGCTCTCCTAAATCTAACTTCCTTGCTACTCCCTCAAAGAACTCTAACAGATTTGTCAGACATGACTTCCCCTTGACAAAGCCGTGCTGACTCATTCCTACTTTATCATGCACTTCCAAGTACTCTGCGATCTCATCTTTAATAATGGACTCTAAAATATTGCCAATGACCGAAGTCAGGCTAACCGGCCTCTAATTTCCCGTCTGCTGCCTCCCTCCCTTCTTAAACAGCGGTGTTACATTCGCTACTTTCCATTCTTCTCGTACCCTCCCTGCCTCCAGTGATTCCTGAAAGCTCACCACCAATGCCTCCACAATTTCCTTAGCTGTCGCTTTTAGAACCTTGGGGTGTAGTCCATCCGATCCAGGTGATTTATCCACTTTCAGACCCTTCAGTTTCCCCAGAGCACTCCCCTTAATGGTGGCCACTATACTCATCTGTGCCCTCTGACTCTCCTGGAGCTCTGGTATCCCACTGGTGTCTTCCACCGTGAAGACTGATGCAAAGTAACTATTCAGTTCCTCTAACATTGCTTTGTTTCCTACTATTACTTCTCCAGACTCATTTTCCAGTGGCCCAATGGATACCATCATAATTTTTGCCTCTTTCTTACCTTTCACATATTGAACAAAACTCTTCTTACCTTACTTTATATTACTAGCTAGCTTGCACTCATATTTCATCTTTTCCCCCCTCATTGCTTTTTTAGTTGTCCCCTCACTTTTAAAGGCTTCTCAGTCCTCTGGCTTCCCACTAATCCTTGCTACTTTGTATGCGTTTTCTTTTGTTTTTATGCTGTCCCTGATTTCCCTCGTCAACCATGGATGCCTCGTCCTGCCCTTAGCACGTTTCCTCCTCCTTGGGATGAATTTCTGTTGTACCTCCCGAATAATTCTAAAACTCCTGCCATTGCTATTCCACTGTCTTCCCTGCGAGGGTCCCTTTCCAATCAACTCTGGCCAGCTCCTCCCTCATGTCTTTGTAGTTACCTTTATTTAATTGGCGTACCGTTACATCTGACCAGCTTCTCCCTCTCAAACTTCAGGGTGAATTCTAACATATCACATCCACATTATACTGAATCTGCCATGCAAATGCCCACACACTCAGCCTGTCCAAATCACACTGAAGCATCTCTGCATCCTCCTCACCCTCCCACCAACTTCGTATCATCTGCAAACTTGGAGATAATACATTTAATTCAATCTTCCCAATCATTAATATATAATGTGAACATTTGGGGCCCTAGCACAGATCCCTGCGGAACCCCTACTAGTCACTGATTCCAATAGGAAAAAGACCCATTTTTGCCAACACTTTGCTTCCTAACTGCTAACCACCTTTCTATCGATCTCAAAACATTGCCCACAATTCCATGTGCTTTAACTTTACATAATAGCCTGTTATGTGAGACCTTGTCGAAAGCCTTCTGAAAGTCCAAATGAACCAAATCCACTGGTTCTCTTTGGCCGACTCTACTAGTTATGTCCTCAAAGAGTTCCAATAGATTCGTCAAGCATGATTTCCCTTCAATAAATCCATGCTGACTTTAATAATGCCACTGCGTTCCAAATACTGAGTTAGGAAATTCTTGATAATAGATTCTTGCAAATTCTACCAACATTAGGCTCGCTGGTCTACAGTTCCCTGTTTTCTCTCTACCTCCCTTTCTGAAGAACGGGCTTACATGAGCTACCCTGTAATCTGTAGGAACCAGTCCCCAGTTCAACGAATTCCAGGGCCCCTTCCTTATGTACTCTGAGATGAAGCTAATTAGGACCCATAGATTCATACACCTTTAATCCCGTCAATTTCCGCAAACCATTTCTCTGCTACTGCTGATTACTTTCAGCTCCTCACTAAAGGTTGTTTCTCTCAGAGCTTCTGGTACATTATTCATGTTTTCCTTTGTGAAGACTGAAACAAAGAACAAATATAATTCTTTGGCCATGTCTTTATTCCCCATTATGAATTTACCCATTTCTGACTGTAAGGGACCTGTATTCAATTTTTGCTAATCTTTCTCTGTTTACATGGTCATAGAAACTTTTGTGTCAGTTCTTTATTTTCCCCGCTAGCTTACTTTCAGATTCTATTTTCTCTTCTTAATCAATCCCTTGATTCCTATATTGCTGAATTTTAAGCTGTTCCAAATACACTAGCCTATTGCTTTTTCTTTCCAATCTGTATGCTTCTTCCTTGAATCTGATACCATGTAAGCCATTGTTTGCCCACAATTCCCTTATCAGTGTTGCACCAAACAGGAATAAACAACTTCTGAAGTTCACCTGTTCGATCTTTAAATGTCTGCCATTGCCTGTTCACTGTCTTTCCTTTCAGTAATGTTTCCCTGCCCATCATGGCCGAATCATGTCTCATACCATCATAATTACCTCTATTTAGATTCATGTCCCTGTTCTAAGAATCAATTACATCACTATCCACCTTGAAAAAGAATTCAAGCACTCGTCCCCAAGGGTTCTCTCACAACTAGATTGCCAACTAATCTTTTCCTGATCGCCAGAAGTAACATAGTAGGTTCAAGCATAGTGTCTTTTTCGTTCTTATTTTTCAATAAGACCAACTCATAGAGTTGAATTCCGTTCCCAAATGGCGGATTGAGAACGTACATGCATTTCTCCCAGTTCAGATCAGGTGGTAACACGCAAGAGTGATCAGGTCTTCTTCATTCACAAACCTTTTCCTAATATCAGAAAGGTGGCCTGCATTTCACGTGCGACCTACCCTCGATTTGGCTCCAGAAGGACTGGAATTCCGATGAAGCTCAGCTGTTGGAGAAGGTGAGGCAACAAATCATGCACTTTGCCGGAGGCCCGGCCATAGCAGGATCCGCCTTTACTGACTGTTTGCAATGGATGGTAAATATTGACAGCCTGATGTGTGGTACCTATATCCAGGAAGCCTCAATTTCGATAAAGCAGCAGGTCCTTGCAACATGCATACACATCCATACCTTTGACGGTGGCTTGTCCATGTCGGGAAAAATTACGGCTGTTTATATTCATTTCCTTGTGGTTATTAAATAGTTGTAATATTTATAAATATAGTCCAAATTGGCTGGAATGACGTTGATCAGCAACATCCCTGGGAATCATAACAGGCGCTTGATCCTATTCTAATCGGTGTTGCAGCACTGAGGTTGAACTTAGCCCCCAGTTCAATTGCTTTTAACATATTCCAGGAACGCCGGGTTCAAACCTTAATTGAAACACTGATCATTCCTTATGCTCAAGTACCTTGTCTTCGGGTTTAAAAGGATCGGCTGAGCCACGAAACCTCTCCAAAATCATCATGAGAGAGCAATGGTGAGGAAGCAAGTACCTTTCTTCCAACTCCACTTTTCTCCCACCACCGCCATACTCCGAATCACAGCAAAGGCCATTGTGAGAGGTGGAAAAGAAAGAGAGAATAGGACTAACGTGGGACAAAATGCCCAATGAATTTCCACACGTACTGCTCAGGACCACATTGTATTTACGGGATTGTTTGTCATTTTTCGATTGAAACTCTGATCTGTGCAGCTAATTCATATTGGGGTGGCTGAGGTGACCAGTACTGCCCAAACTTCAGACAATAGAAGACTCAAGAGGCAGGTATCTCTGTATAATGACATAACTTTATTTAAACCAGCGGCAGCCTGGAGTTCTTCAGAGGGCTAAGTAGCTCTGACATAGAGCAGCAAGACCTCTCCAATGAATCTAACATATACAATCAAAAGCAGATCAATTATAGCTTTTTTCTTCTCAGTCATACCTTTCAGAAACGTTAAATCAGTCGTCTTCAGGGTACACAAATCAACAATATTAGATGAAAAATACTTTAGCCAATCGCATTCCACCCCTCAGCATAATGGTATTTTACTAGTCCGTGAAATCTGGAAGCTAACTCTTCTGTTGGCTGACCCCACATCCTGGTTGCCTAGTTGCCTAAGACGCTCAACCCAGAGTTCAAGTAAGCGTTCTCACGGATTCCCTTAAAGGTCACAGCCTAACCAGACTAATTCGTAATACCACGTCTGGGCACTAGTCCATAACAGAGAATAAACACTTTTCATGAAATACGATTATGTGTTCGAAACTTTACTGACAAAACTTGCATATTTTTAAGGCCCAAATATTGTTTCGAAATATGGCTTTGCACTAATGAGTTTTACCATGATGCCTTGCCGTAAAATTGCTTTTTGACCGAAGTGAACAATATACCTTAAAATCAATAATAATACATTCAAAATATCTGCATATGTGTTTTGCAATCAATCACTGGTTTGAATCAATTTCTGCTTCTTGTATGTGTTAATTGCTTCTTGTTAGCTCATAAACTTATTTTAAATGTCATTTAACTGAATGCTGCTAATTCTGTCAGTGCCTTAATGTCTGATAGTTTAAAAGACTTACCACCCCATTAAGCGTCCCACTTGCAGTTGTGTTGAATCAAAATTAAGCGATCAATATCCGGGAAACAGTTCTTTTGCATTTAGTAGAAAATAAATGGACTGTGTTCAATTAACTGCCTGCTTCTGCGCTTGTTGACGGTATGAAGCTGCCCAAGCATCTAGAACAGATATCCATCATGATATCCATCAATGACACAACAAACTAGAGGTATTCAATTGTCTCCTCCTCTTCCAACCTCACCAGGTTTCCCGTTCTGTGTAAGAAGAACAACATGGAATCCAGCTTTTACCAATCCTTTCATATTTTGCATGTTCTTTGTCCTCTTCAGTGTACTGATTCAGGTTATGCTTCAACTATTAATTATTGTGTAGACCTCGATCTTAGGCTATAGAATGCAGTAAGAAGTCTCACAACACCAGGTTAAAGTCCAACAGATTTATTTGGTAGCAAAAGCCACTCGCTTTCGGAGCGCTGCCCCTTCGTCAGGTGAGTGGGAGTTCTATTCACAACCAGGGCATATAAAGACACAAACTCAATTTACAAAATAATGGTTGGAATGCGAGTCTTTACAGGTAATCAAGTCTTAAAGGTACAGACAATGTGAGCGGAGAGAGCGTTAAGCACAGGTTAAAGAGATGTGTATTGTCTCCAGACAGGACAGTTAGTGAGATTTTGCAAGTCCAGGCAAGTCGTGGGGATTACAGCTAATGTGACATGAACCCAAGATCCCGGTTCAGGCCGTCCTCATGTGTGCGGAACTTGGCTATCAGTCTCTGCTCAGCGACTCTGCATTGTCGTGTGTCGTGAAGGCCGCCTTGAAGAACGCTTACCCGAAGATCAGAGGCCAAATGCCTGTGACGGCTGAAGTGTTCCCCAACAGGAAGAGAACACTCTTGGCTGGTGATTGTCGAGCGGTGTTCATTCATCCGTTGTCGCAGCGTCTGCATGGTCTCCCCAGTGCATATAGAATGCAGACCAGGTATTTGAGGCCCAGGACATATAAGCCAGGAAAAAATCATGCAGTTATCCTCTTAGTAGAGGGGTAAATAACTAGGAGTAATAGATTTAAACTAAAGGGCGAGAGATTCGTAGGGGATTTGCGGAAGGACCGTTTTTCAGCCAGACGGTTGTTGAAATCCAGAACTCTGCCTGAAGGGTGGTAGTGGCAGAGACGCTCAAAACTTTTAAGAAGCATTTAAATGAACAACTGATACGCCGTACCATACAAGGCTATGGACCACGCGCTGGAAAATGCGAGTAGAACAAATAACTGCATGATGGTCGGTGCAGACACGATGGGCCGAAGGGCCTCTTTTGTGCTGTAAAACTCTATGACCCTATGACGTATCCAAGTAAAACACATCAGGGGTCAGAAATGTTCTGCACACCATCACACCTGTTGCTTATTTATTTACATCAGATACAACATTACGGCAGAAGCAGAAAGGTAAGAACTTCATTTCGCTTAAAGATTTGGGAAGCTGCTTACATCTCATCGTCGTGGCCTCCATTGGGCAACTTGAAACCTAATCCGCAATGCATCTGCCCGAAAATGCACTTGTAACTAAAACCCATTCTGGTATCAACTGAGATCCACGGGCACCAATCGCACAATGAAGACGGAAGTCCAAGCCCCACTCTCGCAAGTTACGCCATAATTCAACCGTATTGGGAAAACATGCACGAGTGAATTTGTCGCTTTACTACTGAGATTTCAAATTGAATCGTTATCGACCAAACTGCACAGGACAGAAAGTTTTCTCCTGCGCGATGTTGGAGGGGGCAGAGGAGTTCTCCGAATGCTTCCCACAATATTTACCTTTCAACCAACGCCACGGAAACACGTCATCCCATCGCTATCCCTTCAACGTTGTTGGGCCCCCTCCACGTACAAATCTGTTGCCACATTTCCGACATTGCAGCAGACCTGAAGGAAACATTTCACTCTCAAAAATGCGTCGCGATGTTGAAAAACACGAACTTAATCTCGTGGACGCAGAGATTGCAATCATGCCTGGTGCCATTTTGACTAATGGTGGTGATGCCAAACTTCCTCACACCAAATCGACATCCAATCACAGATGAGGCAATAAGTATTTAAAAAATCACAGATTGTACACAGGGCTACAACAGTTCAATGGTGATGGATGTAGTGAGTTTTTTGTGGAAGGGGTGCAAATCAAGTGGGGGCTGCTGTGTATTGGAAGGTGTCGAGCCTCTTGAGTGCTGTTGGAGCGCATTCCATTACACTCCTGAATTGTGTCCTGTAGATGGTGGAGGGGTTTTGGGAAGTCAGGAGGTGAGTCACTCACCACAGAATTTACGGCCTCTGACCTGCTTTCATACTCAGTATATTTATGAGGCTTCAGATTATAAAATCAATACACTCAACAAATATGCTAACTTACTGGAAGAAAACTGTACACTGGGAGAGTATGATTAGTGTGCCATATTCAAACGTAAGTCAGATTCGACTGAAGACGATAATTCTGTTTGTCGCACGACAAATATTACCAGAAAACTGTTCAGTTATTTTTCCCAACAAGTTCTGTTTCATTTCAGACTTCCAGCTTACATTGTGTTTTGCTTTTTTATATATATAATTGGGGCTTTATTTTCACAGAAATAGCTAAACTCAAGGCAAATTTGGAAGACGCAGGTGAGTTTGAGAAAAAATCTCAAAATTCACGATTGAATAAAATGGGCCTTTCTAATGAAATGTATACTTTTGCCTATTTCCCTGCATTTTCCGATGTTCAAATTGCCTCGATTCAATGATTATAGATCCACATAGAAGAACAGGTTATTCTGTTCCGATGTATTTCAGGCTAACCGTGACACCGTGACGACTGATTAGTATTATCTCTCATTTGGAAATCCATCTATAGCACCATGGCACCTTATTTCTGTAACTTCCTGGAGATATATTTGTGCCGCCCATTTCTCAACGCCATTCTAATTGCTGTTACCAGGCTCTAAGGGCCGAATGGATCTTTTCTACTCCTATGTTCTGTGTTTCAATGTATGCCTTCTTCACCACATTAATTTCAACACTAACTCTCCAGCAGTCAGTTAGACGAATATTAACTGGACAGTAAATGAGATTAACTGGAAATTTCGATATATTGCAAGTACAGATATATAGCGGTAGGATATTGAAAGCATTTCTCAGATTGGACAAGTAAGAGGCAATGAGTGTTGAATGGGAAAAAAAAGTTTGCTTTTGAAGAGGGCTCTGAAAATTGAATAAGAAATAAAGCTTCCCAGTGCCGATTGAAAAGTTTAGCATTGGAATATTAATATATATTTATTATTAGAATGTTTCCCAGCTGATAGGGATTCCTATTTAATGTAGCTTAGGTTGTTAACGTTCCAGGGACCGTTGCTCAATATGCAGGAGGACATGTTAATGTTCAAAATGTTGTTATTCTGTTGTGGTGTGCAAATGAAACGACCGCCACCCCAACACCAACCCGCACGTAACTACGCTGTAAATGTCCATCATTTGTAAGTACGCACATAACGTTGGCAATTAAGCACTGAAGAAACTTAACGAGCAATATAGACCAGTGGGTTGCGAAGTCAGCAGGACAGGTCAGGACAACGCAACTGAGGAAGTAGCGACCGGATATGACTCACTCTTATCTGTTTTCTGGAATGTGCTCATACGTCACTGGGTTATACCAACCCACTGTGAAAATTTGAGCTTCATGGCAGGAAATGCAGCTGTGCGTGATGGCAGTTAAGAGAATAAGAGGACCAAGAAGTGCGGAAGGCATTGGAAAGTGGAATCTCGCAAGAATTACAAGACTTTAGTGCGTTGGGTGGGCTAAGCTCTGGGGAAGTCAGTCTTGGGGAAGGTCAGAATTGGTGGGTGTCGGGTGTAAACTCAGGGAGCGGACAGTGCGGGGGATAGGCCGGGTTGATGGGGGGTCCTGGAAGTTGGGGGTGGTGGGGGGAGGGGAAGTCAAAGGTTGGGCTGTTGGGTTGGATGGATTGTCAGTAATGTCGGAGGTCTTGGTTGGGGGCGTCGGGGGGAGGGGCGGGGTGGGAGGACGTGGTGTTGGGGAGCCAGTAATAGGGGGTGGTACTGCCTTTGCATCGAGTTCCCGTGTCCGGCGCCAGGTGGGATTCGCTGCTTCGCAGCTGAAAACAAATAGTTTTTCTCAAAGGAAAAGAGTGCCAATTACGCCAGTCTATGCACCTAACTGAAGTTTATCATCCCGATAATCAATATTCTAACCATTTTTTCCCTTGAGTTATGCCTTCCAAAACTTCACAAAGCGTGGAGCGCAACTTTAGACATAATATTCAAGTTGAGTCAAAGAAGTGTTTAATTAATTTCCACCATTTTTCTCTTGTATAAGTACGCGATGCTTCCATTGCTCATCAGCCTGTTTTCACATGTATTCGCAGTAGACTCAGTTCTGACTTTACTCCATGTTCTCTCCCCCAAACCAAATACCTGAGTCGGATGGGAATAGAGGGAGAGAGTCCCCAGAAGGATAGGGAGTTTTAGTTCAGACGGGCAGCCTGGTCTGTGCATGTTTGGTGCGCCGAAGAGCCTGTTCCTGTGCTCTCATTTTCTTTGTTCTTTGTTCTTTGAATCTCTCAAACTTGCTCCTGTATGACCTCTCCAGTTGAAAATTCGTTTGCACTATCCTACGATTGCTACATTCAATTAGCACGTGGCTGGGTGGTAATTGGCTTGTGATCCTGCTTATTGATTCCTTTCCTACCCCCTAAGATCTGCCTATAAGAACTCTTTCATCTTTTGATCTGTCCGTTGGTATCGGTATGGACCAGGACTATTAACTGCCCAAGCTCCTACCTCAATGTGTTCTAAATTTATCTCTCCCTCTCTGCTTATGCACTCTTAAGCACCAAGGTAATCAAAATCAAAAGTGTACAATCTCCGTACCTCACAGACTCGCAGATCCTCTGTTGTGTTGTCAATTGCTTGTTCATTTTCCAACTAGTTTCAACTTTATTTTATTTTAAACAATTCATCCAAATACATTAGGAATTACAACCCAGAAAATATTATTATTCCACCAGGCCTTTTTGTCCGTCTCTTCAAAATAGGTGCTACTGAAACATGGTTTAGAGTTAAGTATTAACAGGCTGGAAGAACGTTTCCTTATCAATGAAGTCGAGAAGATGGCCAATTCCTCATTAACTGTCAGCTGCATTAAACGGCCTGCCGCAGTCAATCTCAATACAAAACCAGGGCAACCCCATTAACATTGTAGATAGCCAGCAGCAGACTCAGATGTACAGAGGTTAATACCTTGAATATTTTACACATTGAGAAATTATTAAACCAACAAGCCGATATAATCACAATGTCAACAGAAAATATTCCTCATACAATGAAATCATTTCATGTTGTTGCATGTCAATTATATAAACATGTTAACGGAAATATTGTTTGGGTTTAATGGCAATCAATATCATTTAATCGTCTGTTTTACCATTTCAATTCCTCAATACAGCAGCAAACAACCTCGCTTCCAATGAAAGTGGAGTCCATTGGAAGTTAAGCTTTCTGTCACCTCCCGGGGTTTCCCCATCCGGGTTTCACCTTCCCAGGTTTCACCTTCAGGGGCGTCGCTATACTGGGTTTTGCCAACCGGAGATTTGCCATCCAGGGTGTTGTCTTCTGAGGTGTATCATCTTCCAGGGTTCCACCTTCCAGGCTTCCATCTTCTCTGATTTAACCTTTTTAGGGCACACGAGTCCCAACTGGGACAACAGTTCTCACACAAGTCCCACATTCTGAAAGTGCAGAGCAATTAGGAATGTCAATAAATGTCGGCACTGCCATTGAAAGCGCCATCCTTTAAAACATATAAAAATAAGAGATTTGGCTGTGCAACTCCTATAGCATAGAGTACTAACTCAATGGTTTTTCCAATAATATGTTTCTACTTCAAGATCAATTACCCTGCTGTATGATCAATACTTGTGTCCAATGCGGTAGAGAGTAGCTCACATAGACAGAAATGAAATGTATCTTGCTTAAAAAAAACACATTCTACCACTGTTCACTGCAAACGATAGAGGGGAGATTATATTAAAAAGAATAAATTGAACTCTAAGAATGTAAGAACGTTTGCAATGGTACATGATTTCCAGTTTGAAACATTGACATTAAAGTACAGACATAATCCTTACCAGATGGACAAATTGGTCAGAAGATGAAAGGTAACATTTTACGAAGTCGACTTATTCGGTTGTTTGAAACTCCAATTTGGTTTCGTTGTGTTGCAGTTGATGAGGGACGTTTAGTGTGTAATCCTCTGTGCCGACTCCCCGATCACAAAAGTCCGTTGAACTGAAACTTTCACCTTGCTTTTTTTCGCTTTAAGAAGGCTGCCGGCCCTGTCGAGTGCTGCGCCATTTTCTCTGCGAACTCATTTGTCCTCAGCCGCGGTATTTCAAACTTGCTTGCAATAGGTTTTAATTCCTCGACATCGTAACAAATAATATCAACGGGCAAGCGCCACACTGAATAGGTTGGCATCAAAGGAATACTTTAAAACTGACTCTCAATTCCCAAGATCTGCAAAGTATTTCTGGCAGGATCTGATTTTCTCTCCCAGTGTAGTGGAAAGGCCGATGGACAGTCAATGGTCTATTTTCCACTATACTCTTCAATTGAAGCATGAATATAAATAGGGCGTGAATTAACAACAGTCGAAGGAACACCATCACCTTCTATGATGGTTTGACCTCATCATTTCCAATGGCTCTCTTCCCATCGGAAAATATGGAACTTTAGTTGGACGAATTTAAGATTTTCAATCTGTAACATACTGAAAGCGTTGAAGATGAGTGCAGATATTGAATAGTAATATTTTTGCTATTAATGGATCCACTATTTTTGTTGTTGTTCCACGAATCGTTCAACTTATCGCAAGTATTGTTTACTTGACCTGTTCTGCTCCCTGGTGTTGTTGCGATGGTGGATATGTGATCATCATAATTGTCACGGAACCTGTCATTCTTATGATTTCAGAATTGCAAAAAACGATCCAAAGCAAAGGTGCACGACATTGCTTTGATTTTGCATTTGTTAGGCCAATCAGCATTTTTAAAGTTGATTTGTTAGTGGCACAATGAGGCTTACATTAAGACTGCAACGAACTTCCGATGAAAATACCCAGTCGCCACACTCCGCCGCCTGTTCGGGTGCACTGAGGGAAAATTTAGAATGTCCAATGCACCTTAACAGCGCGTCTTTCGGATTGTGTGGGAGGAAACCGAAGTACTTAGAGGAAACACTCAGACCCGGGGTTAACGTGCAGCCTTCACACAGGCAATGACCGAAGCCGGGAATTGAACCCACGTCCCTGGCACTGTGAGACAGTACTGATAAACACTATGCCACCGTGCCACCACCATCGTCATCACTCGTACTACACTTAAAAGTGAAGACTTCAAATATCTGTTTCTCTCCAAATCACGTATGAAGATCATCAGTACAAATTGCTACACACGTGACAGTGGCTGGTTCTTAGTTTTGACGATTATACGTTTTTCAATAGCGTCGCAAGTATATAATTTTCCTGAGGTATAAGTTGTTATATCTCCATCTCAAATGCATTAACACCCACCGTGATAAAATAAATCTATTGTAATGATCACTTCATTCGAGAAATGAAACCTATGAATGATTTTTTATCTTACTTAAAAATCTATCTGGTCATGCATTAATAAACCACTGTACCCAGTTATTCTGATCAGCTATTGAAGTTTTGCTTCTATACCAACGCATGTTGTGCAATGGGACAACACAGGTGAAAATGTAAAGATATCCTGTGTCAAGGCACACCATTTCTGTACCCATACCAAAGATTATTGAAGGTATTAAATTCTAGCCCCCAGACTACATTCCACGTGTCAATTTTCTATCAAATTGGTGACTGTAAAAAAATATATTTTGATTTAGAAGAGCCATAAATTGCACACTTGTATTTGGTTAAAACAGGGAATGCAAACCGATCTCGTTCTGTCCCAATCAAAGTGTCAGATTTGGGTTGCTCAAATTGCCCCACTTCCATATCACTACGTCGTATCTACTTACAAGCTCAAAAAAATCGGAACTAGGGGCAGGATTACGCCACTCGGCCCCTCAAACCTGCTACGCCATTCAATACGATCATGGCTGATCTGATTGTCACCTCAACCATTCATTTCTGCCGATCTTCAATAATCTCTCATCCCCTCGCTAATCAATAATCTATCTAGCTCAGCCTTAAAGGGATTCAAAGACCCTGCTTCCATTGCTTTTTGAGGAACAGAGTTCCAAAGACGCATAACGCTCTCAGGGGAGAAAAATCTCTTCAACGTTGCCTTAAATGAGCGACCGCTTATTCTCAAAAACAGTTACCCCTAGTGCTTGATTCTCCCACAGGAGGAGACACCTTCCTCACATCCACACTGCCAAGTCCCCTCAGGACCTTGAAGTTTCCAGTCTCATTGTCTTTTATTCTTCTAAACGTATATGATAGAAGCCCAAAGTGTCCAACATTTCCCCACGAGGAAACCCGTCCGTACCATGCTTCAATCTAGTAAATCTTCTGTGAGTTGCTTGTAACACACTTACACCCTGTCTTAAATAATGAACTGTATACAGCATTCCAGACATAGTTTCACCAGTGCCCTGCATAACTGAGCATATGAAGGCCTTGGGTGATACGTTTGCAATCAGTTCACCTCACAATGAACACTGACGTTCTATTACCTTTCCTAATGACATACACTGCCTGCATCGCAGCTTTTTGTGATTAATGGGCTAAGATACATAGATCCCACTGCATTACAGAGCTCTGCAAAATCTCACCATTTAGGCAATTCGCTTATTTTTCATTTTTCCTGCCAAAGTAGACAGTTTATTATTTCCCCATATTGTATAACATTTTAATGATCTTTGACCAGCCGCTTAACCTATCAGGTCTCAAGAACACTCCATATTCTTCTTGATTCCTCTTAACAACTACTTTAACTTTAATTTGTGTCAACAGAAAAAATAGCCAACATACTACATTGGGTCCCTTCACCCAAGTCATTGATATAAATTATAAAGAGTTGAGGACACGCACTCATTCCTATGGTATACCACTCGTTACATCCCGCCAACCAGAAGAAGGCATATTTATACAGTGGCCTGTTTCCTGTTAGTCAACCAATTTTCTATCTGTATCAATTGTTTTCCCCTTATACAACGAGTTTTTGTTTTATGCAATAACCTTTGACCTGGCACCTTATCTAATGCCTTCAGAAAATCCAAGTACAGTACATCCACAGGGTCTCCTATATTCACAATGCCCCTTCTTCAAAGGAGTCCAATAGCTTGGTTAAATCGTATTTCCCTTGCACAAAACCATGCAGGCTCTGCCGAATTCTCCTGAATTTTTCTAAGTACCTTCTTGCAACGTATCTAATAATAGATTCAAACATTTTCCCTGTGTAGATGTTAAGCTAACTGGCCTGCAGATTCCTGCTTTCCTTCTAGTCCCTTTCTTGAAAAAAAGGAATTACAGTGTCTATGTTTCAACTGAATGGAGCATTCGCTGAATCGAGGGAGTTTCACAAAATTAAAACGAACACATCAGCTATTGCACTAGTCACTTCTTTCAAAGTCCTCGGATGAAGTCCATCAGGACCTGATATGTCAATCCACAAATTCAACAATTTGTTCAGTACACGCTGGGTTCTATTTACCGGTTTGCTGCTATTTATTGAAAGTTGCTTGTATCCTCGACAGTGAAGCACCATGCAAAACAATTGCTCAATTCGTCAGCCATGCTCTGATTTTCCATTCTTAACTGCCCCATAGTGCCTTGGCCATGTTTGCTTCGTTACATTGTCCCGATTGTTTATCCGCTGATGATGAATTAAATCACATTATTAATCATTGGTAATTTTGTGAGAGACAGTAGAAATTGATTCTGAACCACGGGAAAGATATGAAATCTGGGAGAATACTCGTGTGGAGTTTAAATGCAATCGAAATCTTGGATTCGAACTCTAGCAAATGAGCTGTAATGACTACTAAAGTCGACATTGTATTTATACCTTAATGCTTTGCAGTGCAAATTATTATCATTGTGCTTCAGGAATGTTATTGCTGAAACGAAACCTGAAGATTTCATGACGCTTACACACCTTACATTTGCAGAGAAAGAACTGAATTCAGCCAAAGCAGGTAATGGATGGGTTCAAGCAGAATACGGACCACAAAATAATTTTGAGATACATTGCCTCAAAGACTTTTTTACTGGATTTTAAAGTTGGAATGAGATATGAGCTGGGAAGCGGGTCAATAATGTTTTATCAGTTGCGAATAATGTGCTGCACATTCAACATCACTTATTTCAGTAGAATTGGATTGTTTTCTCTGATCATTGAAGCATTTCGAAGTTCAATGAATGGTCATCTGTCTCTCGGTATCAGTGCCATTATCTACCTCCTGAATCAGAATACAACTTGTCAGGTCCCACAAGCGAGGTGTGAACATTTAATCTAAGTTAAAATCGTCAGTAACATCCTAAAGTGATAGGATTGATTCAGATGCGAAAGCAAACCCCCTCTGAAGTGAGCTTCCATTTTCCATGGGGCTATTTGAACTGGGGAGGTCCCGGTTTCGCAGTTAATTTTGCGCCCCTGTACAATACCTGGAAACAGAATATCTGGCCTTATTCGTTGTTACATCTGGCCTTGTTCGTTGGAACATGTGCGTAAGTGTCCAGTGGGCTTCAGTGATGACTACAATTTCACACCATCCAGGACAAAACACCACATCCGACACCACATCCGCAACATTGATGTTCTCGACCACCAGCGCACAGTAGCAGCCATGTGTAGCATCCAGAAGATGCACTGCAGGAGCTCATCAGGGCTCTTGTAAGAGTATTTTCCAAACCCTCACCGTCTAGCATCTAGTAGGACAGAGGCAGCAGATATATGGCAACACCAGCACATGCAAGGTACCCTCCAAGCCACTCACCGTCCTGACGTGAAAATATATCGGCCGTTACTTTGCTGTCGATGGGTCAAAACCCTGAAACTTTCTCCCGAACAGCACTGTGCATGTACCTGCACCACAGAGACTGCAGCGGTTCTCAAAGGACACAGAGGGATAGGCGATGGCCAACAAAGCCTCCGTTTCCTGAATGAATAAAATAAAAGTTAGTTTAATTGACAAGTTGCACTTAATTAAAATTAATTCTATAACTCGGAGCATCCAGAGCTCATCTTCTGTGGGTTTATTTCTGTATTTCAGCAATAACAAAGCTGTCAGCAGATATGAAAGAGATGGGTGAGAAAAAAACGTTTCAATGCTTGACTTTCGTATCTAACATCGAAAATATATCAAGGGGAAAATGTCGATCAGAATAACTGGAAGATGAATGGGGCAATTTTGTTAGTTCCATAGAATGATGGTGACCAAGTCCGCGAAAGTATTGACAAGTCAATAAGGAAAATCGGGTCGGTAAAACGCAAGTAGTAAGCTGAAAACTGGACGAGCGAATGAACGAACGGAGTCCACAATCTGCAAAATTTCTGCATACCAGTGCAACTTCTGAAGAGATAGCGATTACACCCGATATCCATAGAGTGCAGAAGGAAGCCACGCGACCCATCGAGTATGCATCGACAGAGATCATTTATCACTCCATCATTACCTTTCCTTATTTATTTCGCCCAATCTTTATTTTTTTTAATTTTATTCCTACTAATGTTCAAATCGATCGTACTCTGGCTAAGTTCAATTTCAAGAATTTCTGTCTATTTGCAGTATTTCTAAAACCTTGTTTTATTTTTTTCCGTTTCTCTTTGAACAGAAGAGCGATTCCGTTTGAAGGAAAAAGGTAACATCGTTCCGATTGACAATCTCTATAGCGAATTGATTGGCAGGATATGAGTCCTGACCTCATAGCTCCCCTATATGCTGCTTGGCGGCAGAAGGTTGCTGAAAATGGTTAACAGGTCATTTGCTCACTTTTCTCTGACAGCTCGATACCATTTAAATCCATATTTGAATGCTGATGTAAGCAGCACAAAGAATTGGTAATTATCTGGACTGAGGTCCAACATTTAGCCGTTAAAAGAGAGCATAATATGGTATTATTAG
This sequence comes from Mustelus asterias, assembly GCF_964213995.1. Taxonomy (NCBI): domain Eukaryota; kingdom Metazoa; phylum Chordata; class Chondrichthyes; order Carcharhiniformes; family Triakidae; genus Mustelus; species Mustelus asterias. Next base: position 14,183,848 of record NC_135820.1, read on the forward strand.
GTACCGCGATTATCATAACACCGCGCTCCATACGACATGAGTTCCGAGTGGAGTAGAGATATTGTCACTGAATTAGTGATCGCATTTTTCTCTCGGTACCAGTTTCAAATGCTGCTATGCAAGTGGTACAATTGTTTTTTTTTATTTGGGACAAGAAACTAACAATAAAAAGAAGGTCGGAAAATCCATCTGGTTCCACTAAGGCCCCTTCGAAAAGTAAATTTGCCATCCTACCTGGGCTGATCTTAAATATGGCTCAAAACCTCTTTGTGTCCCCTGACTGACATCGAAAGATATCATTAAAGGCGAATTCATGGATTTGTAAGATTTAGGCTTCAACCATAGAGAGTCAGAGAGTTCAGGGAGAGGCCCTTCGGCCCCTCGTGCTTGCGCCGGTCAGCAGGCACCTATCTATTTGAATCCCACTTTCCATCACTGGGCCCTGTAGCCTTGTATGCTATTGCATGTCCTCAGCCTCAAGCTCAGCCTATCCTGCCTCTCTTTACTACCGAAACGCTCCAGCCTGAAAACATCCTGATGAATCTCTTCTGCACACTCCCTAGTGCAATCACATCCTTCCTATAGTGTGGAGACCAGAACTGCGCACAATACTCTAGCTGTGGGCTAACAAGCGCTTTATCCAGCTCCATCATAACTTCCCTGATCTTGCATTATAAGAAGCGTTTTTTTAAAGGGGCGAAGGAGTGAAAAATCCAAATTTTTGATTGAGGGGAGCAATTCAAGAGCTTCGAAACCAAGAAAGTAAAGAAGCAGTTAATTACTATCGATAATTCAAAACAGAAAAAATGTAGAAGGCTGTCGGTCCCGGAGCGTTAAAGTATATAGGTAGGGTCTAATCCACGGGGAATCTGAAAATAAGTCGGGACATTTTAAATAGAATAGTTCCTCGCCCAGGAGTTATGACTAACAAAGATAACATTTGTGGACAACTCGGGCACCAATAAAGTTGAAGTTTATTTATTAGTCAAACGTAAGGCTTCCATTAACACTCCAATGAAGTTTACTGTGAAATTTCCCAAGTCGCCACAGTCCGGCTCCTGTTCGGGTCATTGCATTTAACCAGCACGTCTTTCAGAATATGGGAGTAAACCGAAACATCCGGAGGAAACCCCCGTAGACACGGGGAGAACGTGCAAACTCCACACAGACAGTGACCCAAGCCAGGAATCGAACTCGAGTCCTTTGCGCTGTGAAGCAGCAGTGCGAAACACTGTGCTCCCTCACAGTGCCAAAAATGACAGATTTTTGGATGGATAAGAGTTTTCTAAATTAATGCAGTTGTTTATCGTTGAGAATCCAACATCGAACATTTGAAATTATTATCAAAATGAACTCCAAATCCTCCCCCAACTCGTCTACATTTGGTTTGATCATGGATAATCCATCTGATTTCGGGTAGCTGGGTTTTATATCTGGCTCCAGTGTCTGGCTTCTCAGACATTCACTGACACTTCAATTCGCCCGTCATCATACACCGCAACTCCATGTTAAATCGTTACCAGCTACTGGTTGTTTCTGGTTGCAGAAACTGAATTAAACTGATGGGGAAAGAGAAATGTTCACATCGAGTGACAATGCAAAGTGACGTGATGTCACGTGGAGGTGCCAAAAAGCACATGGGCCCATTTTCTTCATCTTTGAGAGCACACCGATTACATGGAATTTACGTTGTAAATTACATAGTAAATCCGACATTTTGCCCTATCTCACAAACTTAATAGAGTAACAGAAGAGAAGTGCTCATTAGTAGAGTTGTTCGAAGAAGCAGTGTAAAATTCATATGAAGATATACTTAATTTGTCGTAACAATTACGCCCACTCGCCGGGTTGTCTGCGATTAATAATTTCACTGAAATATGAGGTCGTCTATATGCAAATTTATTCAGACAAAAAACTCCTAAACGGAACTTTGCCTGTCAACTATAAGGTGCACTGTGTGGGTCATTTCTATAATAGACATATGTCAAACCTCAGCTCTACTAAGCTCTCGTCAGACAATACCAGGAGTGCTTTGAGAAGTCCCTTAGGATTGATACATTGGTAAAGCAGACAGTGTATATTTACAAGACTGATACCTGGAATCAATATGTTTAATCTGGCGATGTAGCCTGCACGTTCTTTCTTTAACAATGGGACGCTAGCTGCACACCAGACCCAAGTTTGTTTGGCGGTAAATTGCCTGATGCCAGTGATCAGGTCAGTCTGAGTAACTGGTGAATAGGTCCAACTGCAAGATTCCGTCCACCTTCAACAATCATCAGCCCATACGCCTCCGAAGGGTTTTTCAGAAGTTGGGCTTATTGAATTTTTATCTTTGCTTACCATTGTCCTTGTGTGTCCAGGTACCGATTTTTGCATTAACTGAAATGTTAAATTTAAAGCTGTTCCGGTTGCAATTTTCAGGACATAATGTGCAGCGGATAAGGCAGAATGCGAGAAAATAAATCCAGGGTATGGTGCTTCCTGGGACGATGGCCAATGGCAAAATGACGAAGCCCTTTCGAGAGTAAAAGAAGAAAACACTTCGACAAATAGAGTACGTTGAAACTTTCCTGCATAGACAACAAATGTGACTGGGCTCATTCTGATCTTAAAGGTTAAGATTTGTGTTACCCAGACGAATTATGGTATAAAGGCAAAAGTTAGATATTGGTAGTAAGGAGCCAATTCAATGGGACATGCTGGAGGGCTAAATTGCCCGATACTATTTCAATCTCCCTAAGTGTTTTTCATACATATATTATTACATTGATACTGCCGATTTACATTGCATATTACATTGATATGATGTTTTAGATTTAAAAGGAAAATGCATTGATGGTAAGTAATGAAATCGAATTCAGAAACAATAATTTATAGTAAATAATGCCGACGGACGAACATATGTTTCTGCGCAACAAACTGATATTGGCACTTCGTGGAATGTTCATTCTCCTTTCCCTTCCACTCAGAAGAGTGATCTCCCAGCAAAGTAAACGTCCCTCCCTCACTGTGATCCGGACTTGGGAATGTATTATTGACTTCGATTTCACACTGCCTTTGGTAGTTGATGCTGCAAATTGACATACTGTTGCCGGATACGCGAAAAAGTGCAAAGGCGAAAAACTGACGTTGCCAGAAATATACACTAAAATAGCGAAATTGTTGATTATATTCCATTTGTGCGGCGGTAGCTGTAGCGAGTTAGAAGCTGTGCCATTTTATGAGGTGTTCCTGATAAGGATGGATTTCATGAATTGCATTTCATGTGGATGGAACGCTTCCAATTCAACATGCGATGGCATCTGCCTACGATTCGAAAGATGGCGTATAGAAGCATAGAATCCTACAGTGCAGAAAGAGGCTATTCGGCCCATCGAGTCTGCCCCGACCACAATCCCAACCAGGTCCTATCCTCATAACTCCATGCATTTATCTAGCTCGCTCCCCTGACACTGTGGGGCAATTTAGAATGGCCAATCCACCTAACCAGCACATCATTAGGCTATGGAGGAAACGTTAGCACACGGAGGAAACCCACGCAGACACAGGGGGAATGTGCAAACTCCACACAGACAGTAACCCAAGCAAGGAATTGAACCAAGGTTCCAGGCGCTGTGGGGCAGCAGTGCCACCGTGCCGCCCCAATGATATTACCTATGTTTACCTATGATATTGAAATTAGGCACGAGTCCATAATTGTTGATGCCGAAAGTAACTCTTAATTATTGGAAACAGGAAGCGCCCATTCAGCGCTATCACTTCATGTAAGGAAAGCATGATGGATCTCTACCATCGCACATATGCTCACATGCCCCTTTTAATCATACCCCTCAGAAATCTGTTGATCTAAGACTTGGCATCCACTTGGCCAGGAGCATCCACAGCATTCAGGAAGAGGGAGTTGCAGGTTGCCAACAACATTGTATGAGGAATCTGTCATGATTTCTCACCTAAGCGGTTTACTCCTCATTTTATGATTCCGGGTCTTTCTATTTTATTATATTCCCTGGCGTTGAGAAGAATATGGAGGGCAGCTCATAGAAACCTATAAGATTCTAACAGGGTAGATGCATAGAAACATAGAAAACCGAATCCACTGAATCTCTACAGTACATAGAGAGGCCATTCGGCCAATCGAGTATGCAATCACTTTCCGAAAGAATATCGCACCCAGATATTTTCCTGACAGTTCTAAACGGCTACTCCGTTTAATCAGACTGGGAGTCCTGGTTCTGGACACACCCACCATCGGGAACCTCCTTCCTGCATCTACCCAGTCTAGTCATGTTAGAATTGTGTAGGTTTAAGGTAAGATACCTTCTCCTTCTTCTAAAGAAAAGCAAACAGAATCGTTACCCACTCAATCCCTCCTCATATGTCATCCCAGGAAAGATGTTCCCGATGGTGGCGGTGTCTGGAACGAAGGGTCACAGTCTGAGGATACGGGCTAAACAATCTAAGACTCAAATGAGGAGAAATGTCTTCACCCAGAGAGTGGTGACCATTGGAACTCTCGAAAAACAGAAGCAGTTGAGGCCAACACAGTGTGTTTTCAAGAAGCAGTTGCAGAACGCCTTTGGGGCTAAAGGGATGAAAGGGTTTGGGGGGAAGCGGCCAAAGGATACTAAGTTGAATGATCGGCCGATGCGATTGACATCACTAATTTCAGATGGTTCCGTCATGACTATGCTAATAGTTGCTCTGGAAAAGTCAGAAGTGCTTGTGGGTAGCTATTGTACACACAACCGATCACGCCATGGGACCGATCACCCCACGCCCTCCTCCACGACCCAACGCCACTCTCCCGACATTCACCTACCCCAACTCCGACCCCCTCCCTCCTTCCCAAATCCGATCACCGCACCCGCTCCCCCCCAGTGGAGTGTACTACGGTGAGTAACTAACCTTCTGAATCTCTCAAGCATCTATACCATCTACAAAATGGAAACCTGAAATGTAATTGAATTATTTATTTGGCTGAGTATGTGCAACCCCCAAGAATCCTAAGAAACACGACGCCATCCAGGACAAAGCAAGCAGGATTTTGCTGCCTAACTACCTGTTGAAATCGCATTACTTGGCGTGAGGTGCAATATCCACAACATGTTATTTACCAAACAGACTCAACTCCTTCGACAGCACTTACAAACCTGCGGCCACGTAGAAAGCAGAGGACCAAAGAAAGCATTGGCACTTCACCTGAATCACAGAATCCTACAGTGCAGAAGGAGACAATACGGACCATCAAATCTGCACCACAATCCCACCCAGGCTCTACCCACATAGATTTACCTGGCAAGAAGGGGCAATGTAGCCTGGCCAATCCACCCTACCCGCATATCTTTGGAACGTGGGAGGTAACCGGAGCACCATGCAGACACGGGGAGAATGTGCTAACTCCACACAGACAGAGTCCAAAGCCGGGAATCGAACCCGGATTCCTGGCTCTGTGAGGCAGCAGTGCTAACCAGTGTGCCATCGTGCCGCCCACACCTGCACATCCCTCGCCAAGCAACCTGCCACCCTCACGTGGAACAACATCCTATTTCATTCAATGCATCGAGAACAAATTCAAGGAAATCCATCCTGAACTTTCCTGCGGTTCATTAATGTTGTATAATAAATTATGTCCTTAGAAAAGATAATCAATGAAAACAAAAATATAAATTAATTTCTCACTCTCATTTATGCCTTACACATTCTTAAATGGTAAAACCCGATGGATTGTCAAGTAGCTTCCAAGATTTAAAACCGGCATTGCTGGTCCATGGCTGTAACTATTAGATTTTACGTTATCCTCTCTCTCACCCCGTCCTCATACTTCAGCACTAACTGCACTCTCATATGTGACGCATCAACCGTGCCCTTCCTGTCACATGATGGATGCGCACTCGGAATATCACACTGGGCTAAATTATTAATTCGTTTAAATGATTGAAACTGTACGTAGTGTTGGGCAATGAAACGGATATCCATTCCTCAACTGCCTGTTTTAAAAACGTGGAGAACAGAAATGCTCAAAAATAGCGTGAAGAAAACATATTTGATTGGAGAAATACCCTAATCCTCATCAGATCTAACTGAATGTCTGACCCTGCATCAATTATAGCAACCATCTGGAAATAAATCAATAGGCACGGGAATGAGCGTCTCCCCTTGACAGATTGATTTCCAAACAATTGACTGAATATAAATATTTTATCAAATGAGTGAATTAGTTTGTATGTTATAGGTGACTGTGACCATTCATCTTCCTTTCTGTTACAGATGAAGAATTACGTGAAAAGAATGGAGGTAACATATTAAGCTGTGTGTGAACATTTTCCTCAATGAATGAGGCTAACTGCAAAGTGTGCCATGGTATAAGACGGTGAAACCGAAGTGAAAAGCCATAGTACACAATGTCAACAATCACTTCCGGTTACTTCAATGGTGAAAAGCACAGACATGCTGATAAGGCGTGCATTTGCCTCTGCATAATACTTCCTGCAGTTACAGAGCGTTTCAACACACATCCAGCCCATATGGAGCATGCACTTAACTCCACATCCTGCCGCCGCCCTTACTTTCACCAATATTCTTTCTTTCACGTATACTTCGCTAGCTTCCAATGATAAACAACTGCAGTAATCACCTCAAAGACGTAATGTGGTCGGCGAGTTTCACATCGTAACCAAGCTCTTTTGTAAGTATATTTAATTGAAACATACAGTGCAGAATAGGTCCTTCGGCCCATGGAGTCGAGTCTGCAACGACATGGCCCATCGAGTCCGTACCGAATTTCCTGTGAATGCAAATTAAGGCTAATTCGTGACTAACTTATATTGATGACTGCCCCTACCCTGACCTACTAGATCTCTGAGGGAGTATATCAGCGCTTTCCATTTCCCCAACTTTCAATGGCACGGTTCAACCTGTAGCCACCATAATCTCAAGCAGTGAATTCCAAATCCGGTCCGCACCCTGTGTAATCAAAAGGAATGTTCTCCTGTCGTCCTTGCGTCAATCCAAATCCTGGTGTAGGCCTCGGCATTTTTGCAACTGGAAATATTTTACTCCCAATCGTTTTCAGCCTTATTTTGAACGCCTCTGGAAATGTCTTTCGCAACCGTCTTTCCTATCAGGAGTACAGTACAATGAGACATATTGATACCGCAAAGAGGAAAAAGCAGTTCCCCTTGTGTTGCATTAACGACATGGGGGAGCTTGTTTCCTCCTAACGGCTGATTTCTCCACTCTGGGTATGCACCTTGGTCTGTCTTGCTCGCCAACCTCATATGTGCACTTGAGTTTTAGTGGGCCCCTGGCGCACTCCCTGATGCTGCGGTCAGTATGTTACGCGTACACGTTGTATGGTTGTGCCTCATGCTAACCTCAAGTCGCTCTTCAGAACCACAATTCCTGAACAGGGGTGCACAGCGCCCTCTTCAGTTCATGTCTCTCAATTGCCCTGGAACTCAGAACAACATCACGATGGGCACAGGAGATCCTAACTCCCACACGACTTATTTAATGCCTGCATCTTTGCGATTGAATCACACTCAGAACTTCCAGGTGTTGTAAATCCACCACCAGTGGCCTTTTATTTTGTGCTCTATTTTAAAAGTGTGCGCCAGGGACCTGGGTTCGATTTCCGGCTTGGTTCACTGTCTGTGTGGAGTTTGCACATTCTCTCTGTATCTGCGTGGGCTTCCTCCGGGTGCTCCGGTTTCCTCCAAAGATGTACAAGCTCGGTCCATTGGCCATGATAAATTGCCCCTTCGTATCCCGGGATGCGTAGGTTAAGGAGATTAGCGGAGTAAACATATGCGGTTACGGGACAGAGCCTTGATGTGATTGTTGTCGGTGCAGACTCGATGAGCCGAATGGCCTCGCTCTGCACTGCAGGGTTTCTATGATGATTTCCATGATCGTTACATCCCTGCTCCAAAATTGTTCCTTGGAAGACTTCAATCGAAGTTGTAGCAATGGCTAACTCCTTTATCCAATCAGAAAATTCATCTTGCAAAACTTCAAATTGCAGCCCATTCCCTTATTATGGCACCTATTCACCATCCGATCGACTGATTCTCCTGCAGTGTTGCGCTATCCGAACGGTTGAAGGAAGATTAATCGATGATAATGTTCAAATTGCAATCGGATAAATAGTTGCATGGCAAAAAGTGAGTTTGAAAAAGCAACAGGAGCTGTAGGTGATTGAAGTTTAAGAGTATTGTTAATTATATCGGGCTTTCAAAGACAGGGCATGGTTCTAATTTGGCAATCGCATTGCTCACCCGTGTTGCAGAAACTGCAGAAACAAATCAAAATCAATTGAGCACAACTTAATCGAAGATATTAAAACGTAACTAAAATGTCACCCAACGTTTGGCAGTGGGGCAATGTAGCCTCGAATTATATTTGTTATTTTCCTTCCAGAAATAGCGGCTTTGAAGAAGAAGATACAAGAAATAGGTAAGCATGATCGACGGGAATTACAGCATCTCTCATGGGAACCAACTTCGCCAGACACTGCAGGATAGTTTAATCAATCAAACCTTGAGAGCGGAACTCCTAAGGAGTTATCAGCATGCCCAGAGTTGAGTTTAAATCGAGCCTTCGAGGAGGAGAGTTAGGCCAAGTCCAAGCGTTGGACGAAGAGGTCTGAGAGAGAGGGAGGTTGGGGCTAATGGAAGATTGGGGCACATTGGTAAGATTTTTTAGAATCCTTAGAAATGTGAAATTCGCAAAACTGATGAGCAAAATTGTCTTCACGCTTGTTTACCAAAGAGACCAGTTCGGTTAACGCATGCGTTGTGAGTTGGGGGGTGCGATAGCATCATGCCAAAATCGCTGGACAGGCAATTCAGAGATGCAAGGGATATCTAAGTCCCTTCACGGTAGTTAAATTAATTTACGTTCAATTAATCAACCAGGGTTGTTTTAAAAGTCTTGGTAATAGTAACCATGACAACTACCATCAATTGTTGTAGAAAAGGACCTGATTCACTGATGGTGTTCCGTTCCACTGAAATACCAAGCTGCATATTTCATGGGCAATTAGGGATGGGCCTAGGATTCTTTAGGTCACGTAGCTTTTCTAAAAAGTGCAAAATCACCATTTCTATTGTCACTGCCTTAGCCATAAGTGTTGCCCCACTTAGCATGTTTCTGTCAATAAAGTACCATTCAGTTGATATTTGAACTGCCCCCGCCCTCTGAGACCAAGAAGGCCTCAGTTAGACGAAGACGCCCCGAAAATAACCTGCTGGCCGCCACGCTGGCCACATTACCCACGTTTGTGTAACAACTTCCCGCATCCTGAACTCCAGCACAGAGGTAGCTTTAAAAACGAAATGGTTCCTAACATTTTCTCAGCAGTATATAATCACAAAAATAACTATTTTTTCTGTAAAGTGCCGATGCAAACAGTGAATTCCCAACGGCACTTTACAGAAGAACGCAGCTTTTTTTGCGTTCTACGACCGCTATAAAGCAAAATGCCGGGCGTGGGGAATGATGGTCAACGATGTCCACTATCATATCACCTGGTGAGGATGAATGTTTCTTCCTTAAATCACCTTTATTATTATTGTCATTTCCTTAACTGAAGATGCCTTACGTCAGAAAGAGACATGTAATGATGTTAAACGGGACGGCTGTAAGCCGAAGAGTATACACTTGTGAAGTACAGCAAGAACTGAGAGCAACAGAAGCCTGCGTTTACATAGCGTCTTTCGTGCAACAACCTGCCCCTAGACGCATAGACGCATCAAGAAAATTCATTTTTTAAAAGTTGTGTCAAAAAAGGGGTCAGTGGGCCCAAATGTTGTTCAAAGCGTTGGTTCGCCTTGAAGGAAGTGAAAGGTGCCTCTAGATGGACATAATATGGGGAGAGATCTCTGAGCCCTAAACTTGAAGGTGTGGTCAACATTGGTAGAGGGAACAAATCCGAGATGCTTTATAGACTATAAAAGGAAGACATGTTGACGTATCTGTGCAGCGGGAGGAGATTGCATCGATAGCGAGGGACAAAAACATAGATGTTGAAATCATCATCAAGATTTCATATCAGTATGTTGTTTGTTTGCAAGGCAACGGAATGTGCGACAATGGACCAGCTGACCACTATGCCGCTGTTCCATTACGTTTATCACAAAGCAGAGGAATTCGCAGCCGATCCAACACCGTCAGTTTCATCATGTTATGGAAAATTGAAAATCAACGCAAATCTCCCCTCCAACCTCCATCTGGAAGACAGTAAGAAGTCTCACAACACCAGGTTAAAGTCCAACAGGTTATTTGGTAGCACGAGCTACCAAACCTGACCTGACTCACCTACTTATCTATCCAAACCTACCTAATCTGACTCACCTGATGAAGGAACAGCGCAAGGAAAGCTCGTGCTACCAAATAACCTGTTGGATTTTAACCTGATGTTGTGAGACTTCTTACTGTGCCCACCCCAGTCCAACGCCAACATCTCCACATCTGGAAGACAAGATGCGTATTTGGCATCTGTTTTTCTCATTCAGGAACTTGATGTGCCAGATCGAAAAATCGAACGTTTTAGTTTTGCTCTACAAGGAGCAATACCATCTAGTGTCCGGAAGAGAGTAAATATATAAATAGCCCCTTTGCAGCCCAATAGCCTTCCTATCTCGGGTTATTTTGCACATTTATTAATTTACAATTGGAAATCGACACTGGTGAAGGAAGACAACCTCAACAAAATGAAATGTATTATTGCTCCAGCGGGACAAGTGAGGTATGTGTCCTTCCACAGTACATGTGATGTAGCAGAGATTATTGGAATTATCTCCCTCTCTAAGCCACTTTCCACAGAACTATTTACATTCTATTCTTACAGAACTTCATAGAAAATGTCCTACTGACGGTGAGTTTTGCCGGCGGAAACTTTTAAGCTGCTGACCTACAAAAGCGGAAACCCCGAAAAACACCTCCTTGCTCCACCTAATGCCGAATAATCACCAATCATATCATTCCACAGAAATCGAATTCTGCCAATGCACTTCCGTCAAATTTGCGGTTGAATTTTAACTCACTGGCTGTTAGGAAGAATAGAAGTAAAAGGGAAAACATTTTGCACTTCTAGTGGCTAAGCACGGGATCTGATAGAGGTTTTAAAAATTCTAAAGAGATTGATAAGGTAAATGTGCAGCAAATGTTTCCTCCAATGGGGAAACGTATAACAAGAGGTCACAGGTATAGGTTGAGAGGCGGCAGATTTAAAACTGAGATGAGGAGGAACTCATCCTTCCAGCGGGTGGTGAACTTGTGGAACTCACTGGCCCTTAGCGCAGTGGAGTCTGAATCGTTGAGTGGTTTCAAGTGGGAGATAGACATACTCCTGATCAAAAAAGGGAAAGAAGGATATGAGAACAGGTGGGGTGGTGAAGTTGAGGCCAGTGAAAGATCAGCCGTGATCTAATTGAATGGTGGAGCAAGCTCGAAGGGCTGAATTTGTGAACTTCTGCTCATTATTCCTATGTTCCGGTGACGTAAGAAATCATTCGTACAAATGTTGTCTTGGAGATTGTTAGGAATAGTTCATTACAGAAATATAGAAACTAGAAGCAGGAGTAAGCCATTTGGCCGTTCGAGCCTGCACTGCCATTCATTATGATCATTAAATTCAATATCCTGATCTCCCCTCACCCCCATATCCCTTTAGCCCCAAGAGATATATCTAATTTCGTCTTGAAATCAGACAACGTTTTGGTCTCAACTATTTTATGTGGTAGTAAATTCCACACATTCACTACTCTCTGGGTGAAGAAGTTTCTCCTCACCTCAATTTATCCTTAAACTAGGACCCCTAGTTCTGGACTCCCTCACCAGCCGGTACATTCTTTCTGAATCTACACTGTCTGAGCATGTTAGAATTTTATAAGTCTCCATGACATCTCCTCTCACTCCTCCAGACGCCAGTGAATATAATCTTAACCAATTTAGTCTTTCCTCATATGACAGACCTGCCATCCCAGGAATCAGCCTTGTCAAACTTCGCTGCCCCCCCACCCCCTCCCCCATTCCCTTTCTATAGCGAGGACATCCTTCCTCAGATAAGGACACCAAGACTGCATAGAACCATAGAATCATAGAGTAATACAGCACAGAAGGAGGCCATTCGGCTTCCTAACCAGGCCCTACCCTTTAACCCCACATATTTACCCTAATAATCTCCCTGTCATCCCCTAACCTGAAGGCTGTGCAATACTCCACAATTGCAGTAAAACAGCTCTATTCTTACATTCAATTTTTCTCGCTATGAAGGCCAACATACCATTTGCATTCTTTACTGCCTGCTGTACTTGTGCTTTTAATTTCAGCGACTGATGCATGAGGGCACCAAGGTCTCACTGAGTATCTGCCACTCTCAATTTACACCCATACATGTAATAATCTCTCTTCCTATTATTGCTATCAAAGTGAATAACCTCACATTTATTCAAATTATATAGCATCTGCCATGCATATGCTCACACATTCAGCCCGGTCTAAATACACTGAAGCAGATCTGTATTCTCCTCACAGCTCACCCTCCCACCCTGCCACTGTGAGGCAGCAGTGCTAACCACAGTGCCACCGTGCAGCCCCACTGTAACCGCTGGTTACCGTGATATGGAAAACACCTCTTGCAGTGATGGTGGACGCAATATCAATTACACATCTCAACAATGAATTATATCATTGATTGTGGAAAAACGCAATGGGGCCAGCTGAGTAACGAAACAAAAGAGTGGAAATGAATGGTGTGTTTCCTTCTCTGTCTTCGTGCCATCCCGCCTCCATCGTCCCTGCAGGCGATACGGTAGCACAGGAGCCTCACAGCGTCAGGGAGGGATTCATTTCCGGCCTGGGGTCACTGTCTACCTGAACTTTCATTGGGTGCTCCGGTTTCCTCCCACAGTCGATATATATTAGTGGGAAGAGTGCATTAGAGATTGCAGCTTGAATCACACTTTTCAAGATGAGACCGTATTCAAAGCTCTCCCAATAGTCGGTGATGTAGTTCGGCCGAGCATGGCTTGGATCATTTGAATATTACATCTGAGTCATAGGTCGCCAGCTTAACTTGTACCTCGGAGACCCATGATGTTCATCTATGTTTCAGTACCAGGAACGCATAATTCGGCACTATTCTCCATTTTTGCCGTGAACATTCCCAAGCTGAACGATCTTATATGTTAACTTTTGATCATTGTTGCTCTTTTGTTAATAGAGGAGGCGTTGCGTGAAAAAAATGCAGGTAAAATATTGAGTGTAAACGATGGATAGGACCTCTATTGAGAGCAATGGAAATTATTTATTTCGGCAAGGGGGCATTGTGTCATAAAGCTAAGAGATATCTTGAGAAACAAAACATTTAATTTTCAACAAGCAAAGAATTTAGACTGAATTCATGTTCTCTGTATAGTGCATTCCAAAGCACATACAAATCCAAAAGAAGGTTTTTGTAATTGCAACCTATCGGAGTGGGCAACCCATTGTTTGGTACCTGTTTGAATGTCTCCTGAAAGAGCGAACTGTAAAAGAGTTGCTTCCTCTGACTGATGTGTTCCACAGTAAGAAGTTTAACAACACCAGGTTAAAATCCAACAGGTTTATTTGGTAGCAAAAGCCACACAAGCTTTCGGAGCCTTAAGCCCCTTCTTCAGATCTCCACATCATAATGTGTTCCATGCATGGATAACGCACAGACACTCGTTTACCTCTGTCTTCTGTGGCTCTTGCATTCAAGATCACTCTGAGACCATAAGGATAAACTTCGCAACATTCAAATTATAACGGTAATATTTACATACTGATAGGCCACTCGAGTGTCACCGTCAGGTTAGAATTATTTATAATTGCCTCCACTTATAGAATGTCCAACTTCCTTCGAAAATATCGATGCCAATCTGAATTGCAATGGGGTAAATCTTCAAATACTACCTTTGATTAAAATGTGGCACTGCAAAAGATCCTACAGTGCAAACGGAGGCCATTCGGCCCATCATATCTGCACAGACTCCCCAGTGGAGTATCTTACACAGGCAATTTCCTTGTAACCCCACATATTTCCCCATTAAATCCCCTATCACCCTAACGGCTATGGTGCTGGAAGGCACCAAGCTTCTTTACTAATGTTTCAGCTGCACCTATCCAGATAAATAGAGAGCGAGCACCCCGACAGTTGTGTACTTTGTGGACCGAGCGGCTGTACAAATTACATGGTAAGCAACTGCCAACTGGACGCCATCCAAGGCAAATCAGCCCGCTTGATTGGCACCTCATCTTTAAATATTCGCTCCCTCCACCATCGATACACACTATCAGCCGTGTTTACTATCTACAAGATGCACTGCAGCAACTCACCAAGTCGCCTTTGGCAACAACTTTCAAACCCATGGCACTTCCATCTAGGACAAGGGCAGCGGATACCTGGGAACGCCACCACATGGATGTTCCCCTCCAAGTCATCTTGACTATCCTGACTTTGAAATATATCATCCTTCACAGTTCCTTCACTGTCCCTAGGTCAAAGTTCTGGATCTCCCTCTCTCATGGCACTGTGGTTGTACTTGCGCCTCAGGAACTGTTGCTGTTAAAGAAGACAGTTCAACACCACGTTCTCAAGGGGCAATTTTGGGATAGGTAATGAATGCTAATCTAGCCAGAGATGCCCAGAGCCCGGAAATGACAAAGAAAAACTGAAACTGATAGATTCTTGATGGAAATGTTCATCAAGAGATGTGAAGCAAAGCCAGACAAGTAGATTGGAGGTAGCCTTTACTGAAAATGCATTTGGAGCTCGCAAATCCTACCGGCTATCTGACCTGTTTCAGCTTCCAGTGCATTAACTTGGTGGGTTCAGTTGAGTTTCTGAAAGACGATTTCTTTTCCTACTGTTTGTACATTTCCTTAGCCATAGCAACCTGTCGAAATTTCCAAATATCGCCAGATCCCATCACTCGGTGTATCTTTATCATGGAAGTAAAAGAAGCTCATAATTAAAATAGAATTTGAATAAGGTTGTCAAAAGAGACATGCCGTTAAATGTTTTGGGTGTGCAGTCAACAGAAGAGCTTGTATGAAATTAACAGCAGTAAATGGGGAAACAACAATTGATATAGTCTGGGAAACTGCCACTCCCTGGATCATTCCCCCGGGAAATAGAGTAGATAGATGTCATAGAATCATACAGTGCAGAAGGAGGCCATTCAGCCCAAAATGTCTGCACCGACCACAATACCACCCATGCCCTATCCTCATAACCCCATTTATCCCAGCTAGTTCCATTCACATTAAGGGGCAATTCAGCATGGCCAATCCACCTAACCCGCAAATCTTAGGACTGTGGGAGGAAACCAGAGCACCCGGAGGGAACCCACGCAGACACGAGGAGAATGTGCAAACTCCACACACACAGTGACCCAGGCTGGGAATCGAACCAGGGTCCCTGGCGCTGTGAGGCAGCAGTGCTAACCACTGTGCCACTGTGCCACCCTGGTGCCACCGTGCCGCCCTTTGTGCCACCTTGACAGAAAGGACTGAAGCAATCAGATTCGGCCTGAATTTCGAAAAGCCTTGGCCATTAATCGTTCCATGATGCATGCTCCATGACAATGTCTCCAGCGATCAGTGTC
This sequence comes from Mustelus asterias, assembly GCF_964213995.1. Lineage (NCBI taxonomy): Eukaryota > Metazoa > Chordata > Chondrichthyes > Carcharhiniformes > Triakidae > Mustelus > Mustelus asterias. The sequence continues at coordinate 14,199,483 of NC_135820.1, forward strand.
CACTTTGCCACCAATCAGCACTCACCTGCCAGGAAGTGTAAATCATGGTTCATTTGAATATTGGTAAATTTTGAGAACTATTCTGATAAGTGCCTGTCAGAAAGTTTTGACAGCAGTGCTCTTTTTTTCCGAAGTGCTATTCCTTTGACGATTAACAGGCTACCTTGTTCCCACTGCAGAGATTTCAGCATTGAAAAGAAAGCTGCAGGAAGCAGGTGGGCAGAATTTTTAACAATCGTTAAATCTACGACTAGAATATTTACAGATCAGTAGGAAGTTATTATTTTCGAGAGTGAGATGTTTATTCGGCCAAGTCCAGCGTTGATATCAGGTGTTTTTGGAACGTAAGCACGTCGCTATTTCGCTACGAGCTCAATTCGTGGCACGAGCTATTCTGTTAGGTGGTCGAAAATGTTGCCATGGCACCATGTCACAGGGGTGCAAGAACTAGTCCGTATTTGTGTTCTTGGATATATATATATATATTTGAAAAGACATCTCGAAAGAGCAGATTATCAAGTGAGTTAACACGTTGCCATGTTCAGGACATTGAAAATGTCTTTATTATAGCTGGTCAGCTGGAGTTGTTCTTTGCCTTTCCATCCATCCAGGCATTTCTTTCGTTGGGGCTCGCCTTCAGTTGCCTTCATTTTTTTTTCCAAACTCATGCAAGCAATCACCTAGCATCATAAAAACTGAAAACAAATCCATCCTCTTCATTATCCCACTTTCTATCAGTGTTTTTCCCCTTACCACCATCTGCCCACACCAATGGAATCATGTGTTCCTTGTTCCATGTCGTTTCTTGTCACACTGCCTACTTTTTCTCAGCCATTAACACATTATCATCTCATTATGTGCCACTTTCAACAACCTCCCTCGCCATGATCAATATAATTTACCTTTCTTTTCCTTTTTGTCCATGACAACTTTTTCAATCTCTCCCTAGCCTCCAACTACCTATTCTCTATCCAACCCTAACTGCTCGAACATCTCCCTCAGCCCCCATCTCCCACCACATTTTACAAATCACATCCTATTTCCAGTTCCCTTTAGCTCTGACCAAGAGACATCCAGACTTGCAACGTTAGCACTGTTCTATCTCCATAGATCCTGTCAGATCTGCTGAGGTTTTCCAGCATTTCTTTTTTATTTTGTCTGTATATACTTGCCTGCCAGCGGGCATTTACCGAAACTATGGTGCAATGAATACCCTTCTTGGCTTGAACATCACGACATGGAACCTCGGTGACACTTCGACGCCCACATTTGGTTGAATACCAATCGATGGTAGTGATTATAACTTTTTGTGTTAAGAGAACATGGTTGACAAAGAATCGGTCATATGTCAGCCATTCAGATGATAGTCCAGCCAACTGGCACTTGACAGAGACAAAGTTGGAATATACTTATCCGAATGAAGCAGAGTACCGTGGAATGTTGACAAAACAGAGGAAGTCATTCACCCCATACCGTCTGTACTGGCTCGCTGGAAGGGGTACTCGGCAAAGACTCCTCTTCAACCCTTTCCCGCTGCCCTACATTTCCGAATTTGCTCTTCAGATAATTTTCACCGTCCTTTTCAAAACTAAGAATCTGTCCTCACACCACTCCAACAATTCAATCTGGATCTTAAATACTCCCTGTCTTTCTTCTTATTTGTTATTTCTGTTGTGAATCATTTCAAATAAATATTCCCTGCTTTTGCGCCAACTGGAAATCTATCCAGCAAACTAATGCCCCCAACCTACTCTCGTCCTATTTCTGGGCCAAAGGTCCCGCTGCGGATGTGATCATCTACTCCTAACAACACAAAACTTCGCCGTTGTTCTCTATAATTTCCAATAATTAACTCTGTATCCAGGCTGCCACTGTCCCTTTTATTCTGTGAACTTTATTTTTTTTCCGACCAGCAATTTCTGTGACATTTTGCAGGATGCTTTTGGAATTCATTTTGTACCACATTCACAAGATTATCCTCATCAACCTTCTCTGTGGCCCTGTCAGAAAAATCAATCGAATCCATTAAAATGACCTGTTTTTTTTGCAGTTTTTTTTGCAGTGGTTTTTGCGGTGGTTTTTTTTGCAGTGGTTTTTGCAGTGCTTCTTTTTCTTCCTAAATCCAAGTGGCTGCTAATATTATTCCAATTGTCCTTTCTAAAATATTTCACCCCACCAAGAATAAAGTCTAATTCCTGGATTTATCCATAATTCGAACAACCATTGAACATTTGCAATTCCTTATTGCAGTTCAACTTTTCCCCCCCATGAAATCTTTGTCTCCTCACTGGCGACAGGGGACGTCGCAGTAAGAAGTCTCACAACACCAGGTTAAAGTCTAACAGGTTTATTTGGTAGCAAATGTCAGTAAGGCCACTGATAAGGTCCCTCATGGCAGACTGTTGCAGAAGGTGAAGTCGCATGGGATCAGAGGTGAGCTGGCAACGTGGATACAAAACTGACTCGGTCAAAGAAGACAGAGGGTAGCAGTGGAAGGGTGCGTTTCTGAATGGAGGGCTGTGACAAGTGGTGTTCCTCAGGGAACAGTGTTGGAACCTTTGCTGTTTGTAATATATATAAATGGTTTGGAGGAAAATGTAACTGGTTTGATTGGTACGTTTGCGGACGACAAAAAGGTTGGTGGATTTGGGTGTAGCCATGAGGACCATCAGAGGATACACCAGGATATAGATCAGTTGGAGACTTGGGCGGAGAGATGGCAGTTGGAGTTTCATCCGGACAAATATGAGGTAATGCATTTGGCTAGGTCCAGTACAGATAGAAAATATACAGTAAATGGCAGAACCCTTAAGAGTATTGATAGGCAAAGGGATCTGGGTGTACAGGTACACAGGTCACTGAAAGTGGCAATGCAGGTGGAGAAGGTAGTCAAGAAGGCATACGGCATGCTTGCCTTCATCAGCCGAGGCACTGTGTTTAAAAATTGGCAAGTCATATTGCGGCTTTACAGAATCTTAGTTAGGCCGCACTTGGAATATAGTGTTCAATTCTGGTTGCCACACTACCAGAAGAATGTGGAGGCTTTGGAGAGTGTACAGAAACAAATTACTAGGATGTTGCCTGGTATGGAGGGCATTAGCTATGAGGAGAGGTTGGAGAAACTTAGTTTGTTCTCACTGGAACGACGGAGGTTGAGGGGAGACCTTATAGAAGTCTACACGATTATGAGAGGCATGGACAGAGTGGATAGTCAGAAGCTTTTTCCCAGGGTGGAAGAGTCAATTACTAGGGGGCACAGGTTTAAGGTGCGAGGGGCAAGGTTTAAAGGAGATGTACGAGGCAGAGTTTTTACACAGAGGGTCGTGGGTGCCTGGAACTCGCTGCCGGGGGAGGTAGTGGAAGCGGATACAGTAGTGACTTTTAAGGGGCGCCTTGACAAATAGATGAGTAGGATGGGAATAGAGGGGTATGGTCCCCGGAAGGGGAGGGGGTTTTAGTTAAGTCGGGCAGCATAGTCGGTGTAGGCTTGGAGGGCCGATGGGCCTGATCCTGTGCTGTAATTTTATTTGTTCTTTGTTCTAATAAGAGATGGCAGATTGTGTCCGGTGCCTCCGTAGTTCCTACTGTTAAAATCCTCAGCATCATATGGTGTATTTAATCCGGGTATGGTGACGAATTAAATTCAAATACAGCGAAACTTTCCAATGTAGCTTCTTAATCATTTTTAGTCTAGCCTGTTCTTCAACATCTCATAGTTCTCAGTGTTTTTGACAACATCTTTTTCATTGGTAATCACGAATGCATCGTTCCTGTTTATTACCCAATGAATTTTATTTCTTCTTGATGTGCAGATTTCGTTATTTTAGACTTCGACATACACTTATATATGTGCTTGTCGAAACATTTTGGATTGATATTCTGTTATGTTGCTACCAGCTAGTTCTAATGAGCGTATCTCCCTAATTATCACCTCTCCTGGTTATATCTTCTCTGAAGATTTTTATATTCAGCCCGTTCTTTGCTTGTATTATCAATCTGACATTTGTCCTCCCCACACTTTTGTCCCGGCCTCTTATCTCTTGCACCAATATGGAGCTTTGATTTTGCATTGGAACCTTCGATTCAAATTTAACTGGACAGGTCTGCCCTCACCTTATCCAAATTGTTCCTTCCAACTTAATAATTTTCAATTTGGAATGCCCGTCTTTCGAATATATCGTAATCGTAAAATGTATTGGGCCATGAACGTTGTCCAATAGATGTTTGCCTAATGACAGTTGACTCTCTTGGCTCACCTCATTCCCTAGAAGCAGATCAAGCAAAACAGTCGCCATCATAAAGCTGCAAAGATAGTGATATAATCACGCCATGATCCCGCTATTTCTTCTTTCTCTGCTATTGTCGTCATTGTCAACTCAGTAAATATGAATATGTTTTAGGTTCCCGCTGTAGTTACTCCATCGAATAAGCACATTACTCTAAGTTCCCGACAACATGCAATCCTCTATTTCTTTTCCGGTATCTTGACGAATCAGAAAGCACCCTGTATTTGAATCGTACGGCCATTGTTTCTTAACTCTAAGCAAGCGGATTCTGCCTTTGACTATGTGATAAAGTCCCCCATTCTCCAGCACTATAATGCGCTCCCTAATCAGCTCTGGCCATCTATCTTGCTTTCCTATTGTTCCTCAAAACAATGTATCCAGAAAAGGTTAGTAACCAGTCTTCTACCTGCACTAAGTTACTGACACAATGTCATACCCCACGTGATTATCTGTGCACTGTGCACGCCAATGTTATTTATTGGGTTCATTAATTAATGCGTTTCCTTCTCATTCTGATTAAACCCAGATCTTCGTTTTTCATGCTTTTGTGCCCTCTGGCTTTTCCCATTTTTTTCTGTACACTGTGTCCTTTCCTATCTGATGCTATATCCCAGACCCATCTCCCTGCCCACCCAACTGATACTATATATAGGACGAGGTAGTGTGCCGACCTTAGTTGTACACTTCAGCAACATTGTGCTTTGACAGTTACACGATTCTACTCTGTTCACAGAGGAAAAATTACGTACGAAAAATGAAGGTGAATTATTTCAACACTTCTAATGGAATGTGCATCTCTTCGGGGGAGGCTTCACGTTTTTCAACTGCGCAATCTTGCTGTTTACATTCCTTCAATAAACAATTAACATTGCGGCTGGTAGTGTTGCGACCTAGATCATTCAGAATATTACTTTGGAGTTTAGATTATAAATATGTATATATATATATATATACACCAGTTCTTAATTAATTATCTCCATTACTTGAGCGAAAAATGTTGGCTGTTCAAATGTTCAAGAGATATTTGGATCGATAGAAAAACGTTGATCCTGTGTGGTCAGTTATTGAATACCGTACCAGATAGCCGAATTTCTTCATCTCTTGGTTGTATACGGTGCAAATTGACAGATCCTGAATATTGGCATCTTCCATCTTCCATTTTATTTTTTTCTGGACAGTCTATGTGGCTAAAACTTTAAAGGGAAACCGAATACTTGGGATGAAAAATTGGCGCTCAATGCGGGCTGGGGTGGTGCTTATTTCAAAAGAGCGTCCAAGACATTAGGGCAATGTCAATATGGCCAGGAGTCGGCCAGAGGGCGTCTACAGCTGCCTTCAAAGTTCAATACGATCATGAATGGTTCATGACCCCAATTCAATGTTCGTGTCCTAATCCCCAGAAGCCTTAATTCCACTAATGCTCAAAAATGTTTTCTATCTCCCTGTGATATGCTCAACGCCCAAGCATTCTTTTGCCCCCTCGCGGAAGGAAATTCAATTTTACAATTTGAAAAAAAAATATTCCCTCATTGCAGTCCAATGAGCAACCAGAGATTCTGAGACTCTGCCTAAAAGTTACGGATTAATCTGCCAGGGAAGCGACGCCTCCGTATCAATTCTGCCAAGCCCAATCAGCATATTGTATGTTTTAAGGAGATCTTCCAAACTCCCGGGAGTTCAGGTCCATTCTACACTGTATCAATGCGGGAAAAAAACGCTTCACTTCAGGATACAACTTCGTTAACCGTTGCTGCATAATAACATTTACCAGCTAACACATGCCTCAGTTTTCACTAACAGCGCCAAGATTTCACTCAAACTGCGAAGGTGTACATCACCCATTGCAACTACAACTTTCGAAGTGAGATTTTATTCGGCTGAAGTCACACAGTGTGTTCTGGTCAAAACAGGCGGATTATTGCGTCAATATCTGGTTTGCTATAGCTCTGTGGAGTGCATCTGAAGGCTGTGGCCTGAACATCATTGTTTTAGTGTAAAAGTGACAATGTATTGTACTGATTTAAAAGCTGCCTTTTCATCAGACGTTAAACGGAGACCCTATTAGCCGTCTCATATGACTGTACTATGATTCACTGCCGTGTTTGTGTATGCGATGTATGGTTTGTTCAATTGTACGTGACTACATGTAGATGTGATATGTAAACACTGTATGTGTCTTTTGAGCACATCAGCCAGTTTTGTCTTTATTTCTTGCAGAGGGACTTCCCAAGAAAGAGTTCGGTAAAACAAGCTATTCCGTCCGGGAAGAAATCTCTCTGTTAAGATATAGGGCTATGAGTTGCTTTCTTAGAAAACTTTCTTATTATTAGCGAGGTCAATTGAAAGAAAGGTAGAGAGGTTATGATTAAGTTGTCATGGGCATTGGTGAGACCGCATCTGGAGTAATTGGTCTCCCTATTTAAGGAAGGTTTTAAGTGAGGTAGAATCAGTTCACATAATGTTCGCTCGACCAAATCTGGAAAAAGCATGTTCTCAAATCATAGAATCTCTACAGTGCAGAAGGAGGCAATTCGGCCCATCGAGCCTGCACCGAGCACAATCCCACCGAGGCTCTGTCCTCGAAACCACACGTATTTACCTTTGCTAATCCCCCTGACATTAAGGGGCGATTTATCATGGCCAATCCGCCCAACCTGCACATTTTTGGACTGTGGGAGGAAACCGAAGCACCCACACAGATACGGGGAGAACATGCAAACTCCACTCACAGACAGTCACCCGAGGCCTGGTGCTGTGAGGCAGAAGCAATAACCACTGTGCCACCGTGCCATACAATATGTTGTGAGGAAAGATTGGGCAACCTACGTTTGCATCTGCTGGAGCTCAGAAGAGTAAGAGGTGGCTTGATTGAAGCATATAAAATCCTGAGATGTATTAACAGGGTGGATGTGGAGAGACAGTTCCCTCTTGCCAGAGAATCGAAATCTAGATCTGTTTAAAAATAAGGGATCACCCATTAAAGGCAGAGATTAGGATATTTTTTTAACTCACAGGGGGGTATTGTGATATTGGAACTCATTTCCTCAGAAGTCCGTGGGAGCAGTGTCTTTGAACAAATTTAAGGTGGAGTTAGATAGATTCTTGATCAACAAGGGGATGAAAAGATAAAAGGTAACAATGTAGGGATCAGGTTACTTGCATATCAGCCATGATCTTGTTGAATGGTGGAGCAGACTCCAGTGGCGAGTGGCCTACTCTTGCTCCTATTTGTTAGTATGTTCTTACAAGTTGGCTTTTTATTTCCCATGACTATAGCACAACTGTGTTTGAGTGCAGTACTCATGGTGGGCCACACGGATGGAAGGGCTATCTTTTGGTGCGATGCTATATCGATACTCCACCCTCCCTACATGACAACAAAAATGGCCCAGTACATGATTACCTGCATGTGGTGTGCAGATCGCTGTTATGCATGTGTATGGCATGTGCGTATATATGTTATATGTGTCTTGCATTAATCCTTTGGGGCGGCACGGTGGCACATTGGTTAACACTGGTGCCTCACAGCCCCAGGGACCTTGGTTTGATTCCCGGCTTGGGTCACTGTCTGCGTGGAGTTTGCACATTCTCCTAGTGTCTGCATGGGTTTCTGCTGGGTGCTGCGGTGTCCTCTCACAGTCGAAAGATGCGTGGGTTAGGTGCATTGGCCATGCTAAATTGTTCCTTAGTGTCCCGGAATGCGTAGGTTAGAGTGATTAGTGGGGTAAATATTTGGGGTTACGGGGATAGCGGCTGGGTGGGATGGTTGTTGGTGCAGACTCGAAGGAGTGAATGGCCTCTTTCTGCACTGTAGGGATTCTATAATATCAGTCAGCTGTGTCGATCCTAAGAGCGTCACTTTTTCTTGCTCAATTGGAAACATTCGTTTCTTACAGATGACGGATTCCCCGAGAAAGGCTCAGGTAAACAAAACAATCCATCCGAGCAGAAAACTCCCTAGTTGCCGAAAGTGTTCAGAACTGTACATTGTTCTATCCTGGCACGTTCCAGTTATGGCCTTGGCCAAAATGATCCGATTCTCCTTACATTGGTCTCCAAGTTATTCAAATCCACAGTGTCTCAGTAAGACTCCCACTGCTGTTTTCCCCTTGCTGTGCACTTCCAAGCACTTTCAGACACTTTCCTGTCTGCCATTCAAGGTGAATGCAGAGGCTCAAGCTTAGGCGAGCAGAGATCATCACATTGGCTTTCTCGCCCAACATCTTTCGCACCAGCAAACTGGAGAGTCAGTGGCGTAGCGATATTATTAATCGTTACCCGGACACTAGTGAAGCTCTGGCGACCCGGGCTCCATTTGGCGACATTTGAATTCACCAAAAATCTGGAATAAAACGTCTAATAATGACAATGAAACCATTGTCTGTTGTTGCAGAATTGGAAATCTGTCTTAACTGCTTTGGCCCATATATGATTCCAAACCCACAAACGTATGGTTGATTCTGGAGGCGGTGCACGTCCCGCCGGCCTAACGGACGGAAAGGTTCTATCCAAAAATTCCCCACAAGAATGAAGACACGCCCCAACGGGAACGGGACACGGGAACAACCACTCACCCACGTCTACCCCTGCACGCGGTGAATCCACCCCTCCCCCCGCCCCCCACCACCGCGCAGCAACCCCACTGCCCCCCGCCTCGGACATTATGAGCTGACATTTCCTCCCAGCATTGGCCCCGAGTGCCAATGTCATCTCGCGAAATTTTGCGCGCACATCGCCATTTACGCGCGGGCGACAAAAGGGGCGTCAAAATCCCGGCATTATATATAAAGTCTATTCAGCGTACCTGGCCCCGACGCTACTGCTTCACTCAATACCCCCACCCTGCACCCACCACCCACACTCCACTCCCGCCCCCACACTACCATCTGCACCATCTCGACCTCTTCATCCAAACCTATAAAATATAAAGGGGAGAATATTTAATGACTGTCAGTCGAGAATGGGGAAATGGAGAACATTTTTTTCAGAGTTCGTAGACGCAGTATGTGTCAGAATTCCTTCCTTCTGTGATGAGTTCATCTCAGTAACTAATTCATGTCCAGGTGGATTCCCCTTTTCACCGTCCATCTCGAAGAATGCATCAATGAATATGCCTGTGAGGCTCCTTCTATCGCTTTCCCAAGACCTCAAACATTGTTCTTATGGATTGACAACTAGTATTTCGAAGACTCTGAGTGAATAAATCAACACTCAACTTCTTATGTTTGAAATAGTTCCTCTTCTGTCTCTTCTCAAGCGGCAATTACGTCTTCAAAATATGATGTCCTGTAAGGAGTATTGCATGAGAGGAAATGACAGGAAATGGACTTGTACCCAGGAATGTGCATTCAGACCAGAATCTATTGTACTTTTCAGAATTGTACAGATTGAGGCAAATTCTTCAAGAAATAGGTAAGCCAAGGAAAATGGGGCCAAAAGGGAGAGGGCAGAGTGCTCGATGTTGACGCTTTCTGATGACGATTGAAGCGAGTAGAACAATATTAAGGGGAAAGGAGAGAATGCTCGAAGTTGACGCTTTCTGATGACGATTGAATCTGCGTAGAACACTATTAATGGGGAAGCGAGAATGCTGGATGTTGACGCTTTCTAATGACGATTGGATCAGAGTAGAATACTATACTGTAGACATCATTGAGGTATTTGAGGGAAGTGCTTGCAGTGTTGCTGCTTCTCTCTTTCAAGCCGGTGAAATAAAATCCATTTTGCACGTCAAATGTAACAATAATGTAGAAATCCGCCTTTGCTGACCACTGTGCATTTGGCTGCCATGGAGTTGTGCTCCCGGTCCGATGGTCAGTTCCATTAACTCTGCAGTGCATCCGCTGGCCCATTCGATAATCCTCATTGAGTGATGTCACTCCATAACTAACGCCCACGGTGCTTCTCTATGAAGTGTACGCAGCGAGACAAGACAGCAGCAATATGAGATTGCATTCCTGTGGCACAGGAAATCTAGTAAAATGTTCCAAAAGACGGACACCCTCTTCGAGGGTGAACTTGACACTCATCCCCTGCAGAACAGAGTGGAACAGCTGAGCACTGCTTCTTGGAAGAGATGGGTTTTAACCAGTGACTGAAAGTTACAGAGAGGGGGGGACTAGGAGGGACAGTTGGAGAAGTGAATTGCAAATGTTAAGTAAAATTCTGACGAAGAGTCATCGAAACAAGGCCTGTTCTAGCTCCAAAGATGTTGTGATTGTCCAGCATTTTCTGCTGTTGGCCCTGCATCCCCCGTAATTTACTTTGATCAAAATGTGAAGGCTGAAATTGTGGCCACAAGTGCTCGGCAGATTTAATACTTTTAGGGCATTCCTGTAGAACTTTTAATATTACCACCACCTTCTCAAGGGCAACTAGGGATGGGCAATAAGTGCTGATCTGCTCACATCCCGTTCAATTAATTTTTAAAAGAACCAAGGTGCAACGATTTTAGAATTGTAGAGTTCAGTTTTTGTTGTAGGATTGGGTGGGCGAGGAGGTGTAGAGACATGGAGAGAAGATCAAAAGATTGAGTTGAATATAAATATTCGACAGCGATGTTCTACTGTAACGGGATCCAATGGACGTTACCCAGTGTAATGGTTGATGAAACATATGGACCACGACTTCAGATTCGTTCATAGTCATAGAGCTTTACAGCACAACAAGAGGCTCTTCGGCCCATCGTGTCTCTGCTAACCATCAAGCACCTATCTGTTCTAATCCCATTTTTCAGCACATGGTCCTTAGCCTCGTGTGCAATGGCGTTTCAAGTGTTCAAAGAAATTATTCTTAAATTTTGTGAGGGTTCCCGCCTCTACCACCATTTCAGGCAGTGAGTTCCAGATTCCCACCACGCTCCTGGTGAAAATGTTTTTTCTCAAGTCCCTCTCTAAATCTCCTGCTGCTCACCTTAAACATATAACCCTGGTTAAATGACCCCCACCCCTCAATGGCAAATGTTCCTTCCTATCTTTCGGATCAACTCTGAAGAATAGAGTTTGATTCCAGACTTGAGGGGATTAGCTTATGAGGAGACACTGAATAGAATTGGACCATACTCATGGTAATTTAGAAGAATGAGGGGGTATCTTATAGAAACATGCCAGATTATGAACGGAATAGATAAGATAGAAGCAGGGAGGTTGTTTCCATTGGCGGAATGAACTGGAACTAGGAGCATAGCCTCAAAATAAGGGGAGCAGATGCAGGACTGAGTTAAGCAGTAACTTCTTCACACAAGGCATTGTGAATCTCTGGAATTTCCTGCCCAGTGAAGCAGTTGAGGCCACCTCATGGAATGTTTTAAGGGAAAGTTAGATAGGTTTTTGAACAGTAAAGGAATTATGTGAGCGGGTGGGTAATTGGAACTGAGTCCATGAAAAGATCAGCAATGATCTTATTGAATGGCGGAGCAGGCTCAAGGGGCCGGATGGCCTACCCCTGCATCTAATTCTTATGTTCTTACGTTGCAATGCTGGAGAGTCGACTGGGAGAGCCTTAGATTCTGGGATTTGTTGTTATAATGTTATTGTCCCACTAATGCAGGTTGCGATAATTGCAATTAGGTAAATGTGCTCCCTTGCGTGGGACGAAATAACTCAAGTCCAAGGATCATGTTACATCTCTCCTCATGTATTTATTTTTGCCTCTGATAGAAAAAAGCCTGGATCAAAAGAATTCAGGTAAACAATGCCAATCAACACAACCACAACAAATCTCCGCGGAATCATCTCTCCTCTCAGAAGGAACGTCTCAGTTTCTCCAGCCGATTGACTGAGTTGAAGCTCCTCATTCTTGGAAGAATGCCAGTGAGCCAGAACCCCAGAAGATGTAGGAGCAGAAGTAGGCCATTCAGCCTATCGAGTCTGCTCTGCCATTCTGTGATATCATGACTGACCTGGTATAATCTGATACCAAAATCATAGAATCATACAGTGCAGACCATTCGACCCATCGAGTCTGCACTGACTCTCCATGACAGAGTATCTTACCCAGGCCTTTCCCCCCACCCTATCCCCTAACCCGGCACATTTACCCTGGTCAATCCATCGAACCAACATACCTTGGGAAACAAAGGGAATAATCTAGCATAGCCAATCCCCCCTACCTGCACATCTTTGAACGTGGGAGGAAACTGAAGTACCCGAAGGAAACCCACACAGACACCAGGAGAAGATGCAAACTCCACACAGTCACCCAATTATTCAACCAATTGGACAGTCAACCCGGAGTTGAAGCTCGGTCCCTGCTGCTATAAGGCAGCAGTGCTAGCCACTGTGCCACTATACTGCCAGCATATAATAGGCATTCAACGTTGGCCTAGCCAGCCACACCCATAGCCCGTAAAACTATTTTAAAAAACACAGTTGTATCTACCAACAATAGAAAATTACCCAGGTAGGACAAATCCAATCCAAACAGTCATTCTCACATAAATCTCGATTCAATCATTATCAAAATAATGGAAGTTGCCTTTGTTTTAAGAGTGAAGGGACATAGCACAATAGCCTGATGCTTATTTTCAATTCCTCCAGGGCTATTTAGTTTCTGATATTGCTACAGGAGTTTTCTGCTGTGCTGACAGAGGCCCTGATGTCTTCTGTTGCTTTGTCATGGGGATACTGCTTTTTGTTCCCTCAAGGGCAGTGGTGGATTTGCTATCTGATGATTGCAGAGTGTTTGGTGCCATTCCTACCTCCTCAAATACTGAAGCAGTACATCTTGTGTATGCAACACGATCTGGACAACATTCACACTTGGGCTGATAAGTGGAAAATAACATTTGTGTCACACATGGGCCAAGAAAAGCAAGATCGAGCAAGATAAAATCGAACCATTTCCATTGACACTCAGTGGCATTATGTTCCCTGAATCCTCTTGCATAAACTTCCTGTTGAGCACCATTAACAAGAGACTGAACTGGGCGTCATGGTTATTTTCTGAACGATAGTCCCAGCACCTTAATCACCTTGAACCCATTAATACCATAGTGTTTTAAAGAACCAGTCTGATGGTCAAAGTCTCAGGAAAATAAAATAACCATGTTTCTTCATAACGTCTTGAGATGGCTAGAAAGCTGGTTAGCAGATAGGAAGCAAAGAGTTGGCATAAATGGGTCTTTTTCTGTATGGCGATGATCTTTGCGTCATCAATGGAAGTGGGAGAGGTTCCGGAGGATTGGAGGATTGTGGATGTGGTTCCGTTGTTCAAGAAAGGGAGAAGAGATAGCCCGGGAAATTATAGACCAGTGAGTCTAACCTCAGTGGTTGGTAAGTTGATGGAGTAGTTCCTGAGAGGCAGGATTTATGAATATCTGGAGAGGAATAGTATGATCAGAAATAGCCAGCACGGCTTTGTCCAAGGCAGATCATGCCTTACGAGCCTAATTGAATTTTTTGAAGATGTAACTAGACACATAGACGAGGAAAGAGTGGTAGATGTAGTTTATATGGATTTCAGCAAGGCGTTTGATAAGGTGCCCCATGCAAGGCTTATTGAGAAAGTGAAGGGGCATGGGATACAAGGGGACATTGCCTTGTGGATTCAGAACTGGCTTGCCCACAGAAGGCAAAGAGTGGTTGTAGATGGGTCTTTTTCAGCATGGAGGTCGGTCACCAGTGGAGTGCCCCAGGGATCTGTTCTGGGACCCTTGCTCTTTGTGATTTTTATAAATGACCTGGATGAGGAAATGGAAGGTTGGGTTGGCAAGTTTGCTGATGACACAAAGATTGGTGGTGTTGTGGATAGTGTAGAGGGATGTCAGCAGTTGCAACGAGACATAGGTAAGATGCAAGACTGGGTGGAGAAGTGATAGATGGACTTCAACCCAGATAAGTGTGTGGTGGTTCATTTTGGCACGTCGAATAGGATGAAAGAATATAATATTAAGGGTAAGACGCTTGGCAGTGTGGTAGATCAGAAGGAGCTTGAGGTCCGGGTTCATAGGACACTGAAAGCAGCGTCGCAGGTAGAGGCTGTGGTTAAGAAGGCGTATGGAATACTGGCCTTCATCAATAAAGGAATTGAGTTTAGAAATCGGGAGATAATGCTGCAGTTGTATAGGACCCTGGTCAGACCCCACCTGGAGTACTGTGCCCAGTTCTGGTCGCCTCATTACAGAAAGGATGTGGAAGCCATAGAAAGGGTGCAGAGGAGATTTACAATGATGTTGCCTGGATTAGGTGGCATGCCTTATGAGGATAGGTTGAGAGAGCTAGGTCTTTTCTCCTTGGAGAAGCGAAGGATGAGAGGTGACCTGATAGAGGTGTATAAGATGTTGAGAGGTATTGATAGAGTGGATTCTCAGAGGCTTTTACCCAGGGCTGAAATGGTTGCCACAAGAGGTCACAGGTTTAGGGTGCTGGGGAGTAGGTACAGAGGAGATGTTAGGGGTAAGTTTTTCACTCAGAGGGTGGTGGGTGCGTGGAATCGGCTACCAGCGGATTCGAAAGGGTCTTTTAAGAGACTTTTGGATAAGTTCATGGAAGTTAGTAAGATAGAGGGTTATAGGTAAGCCTAGTCGGTAGGGACATGTTCGGCGCAGCTTGTGGGCCAAAGGGCCTGTTTGTGCTGTAGCTTTTCTATGTTCTATGTTCTATCTTCTACAGTCAGTGACAAGTGGGGTTCTGCAGGGATCTGTGATCGGACCCCAACTGTTCACATTATATATAATTGACTTGGAAGAGTGAACTGAATGTATTATCTCCAAATTTGCAGATGATTTAAGTTGCGTGGGAGGTTAAGCTGTGAGGAGGATGCAGAGATGCGTCAGCGTGATTTGGACAGGCTGAGTGTGTGGGCATCTGCATGGCAGATACATATAATGCGTGTAAATGTCAGGGTATCCACTCTGGTAGCAATAATACGAAGAGAAGTTATTACTTGAATGGGCGTAAATTGAGAGAGGTGGATACTCATCGAGATCTTGGAATCCTCGCGCATCAGTCACTGAAAATAAGCACACAGCTACAGCAGGTAGTGAAGAAGGCAAATGGTATGTTGGCCGTCACAACGAGACGATTTGAGTACAGGGATAGAAATGTTTTGCTGCAATTGTGTAGGGCGTTGATAAGTCCATACCTAGAGAATTGTGTGTCGTTTTGGTGTCGTTATCTGAGGAAAGATTCCTTGCTATAGAAGGAGTACAGTGTAGGTTTACCAGGCTGATTCCTGGGATGGCATGTCTGCCATATGAGGAGAGACTAGATCGGTTAGGATTATATTCACGGGAGTTTAGAAGAGTGTGAGGAGAACTCATTGAAATGTATAAAATTCTAACAGGGTTAGACAGGATAGATTCAGAAAGAATGTTCTGAAAGGTGGGGGAATCCAGAACAAGGGCTCATCGTTTGAGGATAAGGAGTAAATCTTTTAGGACTGAGGTGAGGAGAAATGTCTTCACCCAGAGGGTGGTCAATGTGTGGAATTCACTACCACACAATGTAGTTGAGGCCAAAACGTTGTCTGATTTCAAGAAGAAATTAGATATAGCTCTTAGGGCTAAAGGAATCAAGGGTATGGGAGGAAGGAGGCATCAGGATATTGAATTTGATGGTCATCCACGATCAAAATGAATGGCAGAGCAGGCTTGAAGGGTCGATTGGCCTATTCCTGCTTCTAGTTTCTATGTATTTATGTATCATGATGGAATTCAAATCATCAACCATCCTCCCTTTGTTCAGTAGATTGTATTCACTACTCTGGTAATTACATTGACATAGTAATAATGGAGGTGCTGACGGACCAAGTTAATCAAACGTCACCAATTAATCCAAAGCAGGCAGCAGCAAGAGCAAAGAAAGTCAGCTATTGATGAATTTGGCAGTGGCACAGTGGTTCGCACTGCTGCCTCACAGCACCAGGACAATGGGCTGGTGTGTGCAGTTTGCACATTTTCCCCACACCTGCATGGGTTTCTCCGTGTGCTCTGTTTTCCACAGAAAGTCCAAAGATATGCTGGTTAGCTTGACTGGCAGTACGAAATTGCCCCTTAATGTCCAAACTTGTGTAGGCTAGTTGGATTGGTCATACTCAATGCGTGGGGTTACTGGGCCTGGGCTGGATGCTCTTTCGAAGAGCCAGTGCTGACTCGATGAGCTGAATGGTCTCTTTCTGCACTGTATTCTCTGGATAAGTCTAAAAATATCCATTTGTAACCAGCACTGACAGCAAATCAGGTGACTGGTCTATTATCTTAAAATGTTACTTTCTCTTAAAAGATTAATTTAATTTGTGCTGGAATGAACGATAGTTGCAATTCTCTTTTCCGTCTTTTTCTGTCCAAAATGTTAAATTAAACTATCATTTATGTCATCCAGCAATTTATCATTCAATATCTGGTGGCATTTCCCCAAGTCGCCACCCAACGATACAAGCTGTAGTGATTTAGTTACTTGTCTGATCTTGCAGATTGGGGGATTGCTAATTGTTTGTCTCGGAGTTAATTTCTATCACTTTCTCCCTTCCGAATAAGTAAAATTCTATTTTGTTTCCGTCTGGCTTGTGTCTCCCCTGTCTCCGCAGTTACAGATTTGCTCTGGTCCATTGTACACGCTCTCAGGACCTGGATGTCGTTGCCAGGACATGTTTCAGTACGCCCACTCAGAATTTTTCTGTGAAAGTCATGATTATAGGATGTTCTTTTGAGAACGCCTTTAAGTGCACTTCTCCATGTTGGCGTGTGTGTTCAAGGCTGAGAGGATGGAACTTAGACAGAGTGCTTTCCCTGAAGGGACAGTGACGCACAAGATCTTTATCTCCCCATCTGTCAACAGACATGCTCATAATGAATGTTATTCATTCATTAAGGAAGAACATGTCGATAGAATAGTTTCGAAGGAATATAAGAGCAAGGAGGTAATGCTGGAGCTGTACAGAGCATGGATTAGGCCACAGCTGGAGTGCTGTGTGCAGTTCTGGTCTCCACACTAAAGGAAGGATGTGATTGCAACAGAGACGGAACAGAGGAGATTCAGCAGGATGTTGCCTGGGTTGGAACATTTGAGCTATAAGAGGAGACTAGATGGGCGTTGATTGTTTTCTTTAGAGCAGAGATGGCTTCAGGGGGACCTGATTGAGGTGAATAAACTTATGAGTGGTATGGACATGGTGAACAGGAAGCACTGTATCCCTTGGTGGAGGAGCCAGTCACAAGGCGGCATAGTTTTAGCGTAAGAGGCAGGGGATTCAGAAGGGGTTTGAGCAAACATAATTTTCACTCAGAGTGCGGTGAGTATCTGGAATTCAGTGTCTGAAAAGGTGATGTTTGGATGATCACTTGAAACATCATAACATTCAAGGATACAGGACAAGTGATGGAAAGTGGAATTAGCGTGACTTTAGTGGCAGTTATTGTCGGTGCAGACTCGACGGGCCGAAGGGCCTTTTCTGCACTGTACAGCTCTATGACTCGAATGTTGTTTTCAGTTAAATATCATAGAAGGTAGAATAGAGAAACCCTTGATTTCGCCAAAATAGTCAGTGATGTACTTTCATGCCCCAAAGAGTTCCGTCTAACATATTTCATCAAATCAGATCAGCAAACGCCTCTATTAATTTCTCCCTTGTGGAACTATTTGTTTCCCTCATTATCTATGCTAATCCCCATATGTACTCAATTGGTCTCACGTGCCTCTTATTCTCTCTGCTATCTGGATAACCATTCATTTTAAATAAATTCCCTGCCAGATTTATTGGTGGCCATACATCTTCGTTCTCGACTTTAAAAAAATAATCTTAATGTCATGGCAGGATTTCAATTTGCATTAGCTTGATTGTTATTAGATCAACGTCTGTAAATGTAAAGGTGTGAGGGAGGTGGATCAATCTGTCCAGAATCTAATCAAACACTTGGAACCTTGAACTCCTTACTTTTGGTCATTACGATAAAGTGATGACAACATACCAAAAAAATCAAAAGGCAATAAATTGGTATCCAAGGTGTTGTTTCCCATTTTAATATGTTCACTGACCTTCCGAGGGTTTTTTCTCAGAACTCGACGAACTCAGAAACATTCTACAGGATACAGGTAAGGTGCAGTATGATCCGAAAACTTGTTTCCATTGTTGTTAGGCTGGTGATATGGAAATTGATGACTCAACTGGGCTGAAGATGTATATATATGTTTTCTCGCTATCCACTGTGTGTGTGTGTGTCTAAATATATCTGTGTGTGTCTATGTATGTGTGTATATACATGCCTGAAATATATATATATATATATGATGTGTGTGTGTGTATATAGATGTGTGTGTGTATATATCCGAGCGTGTATATATGCATGAGTGTTTCTGTGTGTGTGTATGTTTGTGTACATATACATATTTGTGCATGTCTAAATGTGTGTGCATGTATCTGTGTGCCTGTGGTGTGTGTGTGTGTGCGCGCGTGTGCGTGCCTATGTGTGTTTGTGTGTGTGCGTGCGTGTGCGTGTGTGTGTGCGTGCGTGTGTGTTTCGGTGTGGCGATGTGCTGCCAGCAATTAAGGTAAGGTTGCTTCACAGGCTGAGGTCACGTTGGGAGCCCACGTCTGCTCGGCTTTAAAACAAACCCTTTACAGCGTAAACAGTTTATTCATAATGAACTTCCAACTCCACAGCACTTCTTATTCTACCATCGTTGAATTCATTCAGTAACTAGTTGAAGTGTACTTTGAGTAAAAATTATCTGTTTGTGCTCCCTGCGGTAGCACAATGTTTAACACTGCTGCTTCACTGCGCCAGGGACCCAGGTTTGATTCCCGGCTTGGGTCACTGTCTGTGTGGATTCATCCTTATTCCCAAAGGAACATGATGGCAAATTCTACCACGATAATTGATTCTGAAAGGTTTTCCAACTTTGGTCTTATCTTCATGGATCTTTACCATTTCAGCAACAGCATTCCAGTAAGCCGGCTCGTTGGTCTAGGGGTATGATTTTCGCTTAGGGTGCGAGAGGTCCCGGGTTCAAATCCCGGACGAGCCCTCGTTTTGGAGGGATATGGTCCAAGTGCAGGTCAGTGGGACTCGGCAAAAAATGGTTCGGCACAGACAAGAAGGGCCAAAAGGCCTGTTTCGGAGCTGTAATTTTCTATGGTTCTATGGTTCTAACATTCGCTCTTCTCACGCAAATTTCTCACAGACCTGACTTTATTTTCTATTCAAATTTCTCTCTCTGGGCTTCTGATACTAATTTATATGTTTTGAGACAGCAATCATCCCTCTGGCATAGTCATCCAAGTGTTGTTTTGTAAGGATTGAGCACACCTGTAAAAACCTATCCCCTTTTATTTATTATTAGTCACAAGGCTTACATTAACACTGCAATGAAGTTACTATGAAATTCCCCTAGTCGCCACAGTCCGGTGCCTGTTCGGGTCAATGCACCTAACCAGCATGTCTTTCAGAATGTGGGAGGAAACCGGAGCACCCAGAGGAAACCCACGCAGACACGGCAAGAAAGTGCACACTCCACACAGACAGTGACCCAAGCCGGGAACCAAACCTGGGTCCCTGGCGCTGTGAAGCAGCAGGGCTAAATACTGTGCTATGTGGGGAGCACAAACAAATAATATTTACTCAAAGTACACTTCAACAAGTTACTGCCTAATTTAGGCAGCAGAGCCATGTTATTTGCCAAACAAATAACTATGAGTTACCTTTGAGCCATTCTGTCCTTACCCTTCTGATGAGCATACTTTGATTATTTATTTGTTCTTTCCAATTCTTTACTGTCCCTTTCTTTACTCGTTTTCGTGAATTCATCTTTCTTACACTATTCGTTCAAAGTCCAATTGGAACTCTTCTTCATTTTTTCCAGTATTTCCCAAATTTGTTCCCTTTCGAATTCAAATTTCTTTGCTGTAATTGAAGTATCACTAATGCTACTCCATCTCTGAGAACGAAAGTTATTTTTCTTCTGAAGGTTCAAGTGAGGAACTCATTTTGTAGCTTTTCTTTGCTTTCCTTGCTTCTATGTTCAAGTCAGCCCTCAGCAGCAGGAGTCAATCCACTTCCCAGTTACTGTTAATTAAGTTGGCTAAGTTATCCAACTCCGCTAACTAAGTCTCCAACAACTAACTCCTTTCGACATAAAAAAAAGATTGATCATTAAATGTCACCATGTTGATATTCACCCACCCCCCAAGTGCAGCAAATTTAAATGTGAAATGTTGGATCTTTTACTCCTAAATAAATACAGTGATTTGCTCTATTGCGCCAGCTAAGCCATAGTTTCGCAAGGATCCTCTGTCGAGGAAGCTGAAAAGAAATGAATTTTCAGACAGGGCAGATTAATGTAATCGAGGAATAACATTAAGATACAGGAGCCACTGTGTCTGCTCCGCCAGTCAATGAGATCATGACTGATCTGATATGATAATCCTCAACTCCAAGTTCCTGTCTTATCCCCATAACCCCGGCTAACATTTTACTCTTTCAAACATTAACCAAAAGTTAGCTGGAAGAAAGCACGAATGAACAGGAGAAAGCTATTTATATTGTACTGACAAATATCCATTGAAGTTGCCGACGAAACCAGGATAGGTGTCCGGAAAGAAGAAACATTGCAATGACTGAAAATGTACAGTGAATTCATCTCATCAGCCGAATTCCCATCCTACACCCCCCCCCCCCCCCCCCCCGCCCATCTCCCATCCCCCCAACGCTTTGTATTTCCCAAGTGGAGATGGATTTTGTTCAGCATTGTCGCAGCTCGGCCGGAATTGCCACAAGATAGCAGACTTTGCACACGGATTTCCAGGAGTGCTATAAAAAAATGTCATCCCAAACTGTTGCTGCCCGGCTCCCTCAATTTGCCTTATTGACCTTCCTTTCCCATCTCCCCACTACTTCCCTCCTTCACCATTTCCTACAGACAGCTCCATCTATCTGCAACTGAACTCTTCCCTTTATATTGACCTGAATCTACCAAGATCTGAACGGGGACTGACTCCAAAAGAAAGCTACTTGTGTATTTTTTTCTACTAAACACTAATTGTTCTATTCGCATCTAAACAAAATCACGAAGGAAAGGAATTTCCAAATGAGGGCAGATTAAAGTAATGGAGCGATAACCATAAGATCACAAGATATTGAACGACAGGTAGTTCATTCGGCCCATTGAGCCTGCCCCGCCATTTAATGAGATCATTACTGATCTCATGGCTTGACTTTCCTCCTCATAAATAAGCTATTACTGTGTTGTATGTGTACATGTGTGTGCCTATGGATCGGCCTCTATGGCTGGGGTGATGGAGTGGAGTGAGGTGGGAGAGGGAGAGGTGGATGTTTGTTGAAAAATATAATGCAGCCGGAAATTCAAAGCCCAGTTAGCAACTATTTGTCCTTGTTTTCGTCTCAAGTTCCTGTTTCCATAGGAACATCAAGCTACTTTCAGTTTCAGCTGTAAATTCTGGGCTCCATGACAGTAGATTGGGGTGGGGCGGGGGAGGAGGGTGTTGAGGGGAGGGTGGGCCATGGGGAAGGGGTGCGGGGGTGGGGGCGGTGGGGTTGGAGGGGAGGGTTGTGCTGAAATTCCCAGCTAAGCCCTTTTATGCCAATTACCCAAACGTGCTAACTTCCACTGGGCAATAGCACTGCGTCAGGAGCAATCTGAATTTGGGATCTAAATTGTTATCTTTGGATCTTTCTGGCAGAGTTATACTCATAGTTACTCACAGAAAGTTAGGAAGTATAAAGCCTCTCCCAAATTCTGTCAGGAGTGTTAAACTCCCAGCCTGATCCTCCCTATGAACTTGTCCATCACCTCCCAATGGCTGAAGCCTATTCCAATACAACCCAACATCTAAAGTAGGCTGGTGCCTGCAGCCTAGCCGAATTGGCTGGACCTTCACCCTCACGCTCCAACAAGACTCCCCAAAATTGGCTCGACAACACTTAACCCCAACTAAACTCCCAACCAGGCTGGCCATCTCACAAACCAATCAGATGTCACCCCTTCCGCGGCCTGACCCCTAACCTCCCAATCCACCAGAGGCAGTCCTCCAGTCCAACAGGATCTTCCCAGGACCCACTGGACCCTACCACAGAACTTGGCTCAACGACACTGTTATGTCCACACAAAATCAAACCTGACACAACCACTCCTCTGTCCCCGAGTGCAACTGACCACCAAACGTGACCGGCCTGGAGATCCCCTAACATGGCGGTGTCCCCCAGCCCATCCCCACTCCACAAACCATCTAGACAACATTCCTCACCTCCCCCCACAGATGTCCAACACCCCAACATATGTCCAACACTCCTCAGTCTGACACCCATCCCCAATGTTACATCACGCACCCTGTTTCAATTCCCCATCCCCTAAATATCTGACACTCCAACTCCCATGTCCAGCTCTTCCCAAGAATGACCACTACCACCCCTTACACACCAATGCCAACCTCTTGTCCTCTGATCTCCCAAATACTATCCACTTACCATAGAGACTTACTGTCTCCCTGGCCAATCGATTTCAATTAGTCTTTTCAACTTGCATGCTTTCCAGTAGCTATTATAGCAAAGAAGGGCATAACTACAGGATTTTGATGCTTGTGTCATGAACCACACAGATGGTATCTGTGGATGTGTCTAAAATTAGAACACTGATTCGTGGTGGTGTGTAGTTCTGACTTTGAATGATGTAAGGAGGCATGTTAAATCCCCAATGGAGATAACCAGCCCAGTCGTCGTAAAACAACTGCTAAAGATATTTTACAAAACTTAAAAAAAACAAATACACACAACTAGGACTATAACACTCCAGGACAATTAAATGTATGAAAAGCTAAATGCACATATTTTATATAGAAATTACTTATATGTGATCTCTGAATTCTTTAATACTTTCCTGTTCACAAACAACATCCAAGTTAAATAAATCTATAAGTCAAATCCAGCTTATAGTTGCCATGCAATATAAGGTGGATGATCAAGTCTGTGAAACGTATTTTCTCGGCCCAACGAAGATATTTAAACAGCCTGTACAAAACATTCAGTACTATCTTGGCTCTAAAACTTCTTATATGTTAAAATAGCCTCTCACTCTCTGAGCTGGTGAACTGGCCTGTCCAGTTCTTAGGTGTTCTAATCTCGCTTGGCTGTTAGATGTTAAACTTGCCTCTTTGCTTATGGAAGCGCTGGCAATTACAAACTGGTTCCTCAACTACCTCCCTTCTGTATATTTGGGCGGTCTCTATCTGAAAATCTATGTCTCCCAAAATTAGCTTTTGTATACCTCCACTGAACTCTTGGTCATCTAGATAAGCTGTTTCCTAATGATTGGTATTTAACCCTGATTCTGTCTGGATGCCTGCGAATCTCATTTCTGGGAATGGTTATGTATTATAGTCCCCTTTGAATTCTGATTAGTGCTGTCGCTAGGCAGATTTTTCACGTGTTGCTGGGCATATCACATTCTATCATTCCTTCTTAAATTTTTGTTCCTGTTGTTACCAGCTAGATCCATGAGAGCTAGTCTCCAGTGAAAACTGCACTTCCTAGATCTTGTCCAGCCTGAGTCAGGAAGTTCAGGCAAGATTGACATGGAAGCAATGAGGCCTAAGTAAGTGGGTACAGTGTTAGCACGATGCTCATCACCATCCTGATCCAGTTACAATCTTTCACAGAATAAAAGCAGAAAATGATGGAAAATCTCAGTAGGTCTGACAGCATCTGTGGGGAGAGAATAGAACTAACGTTTCGAGTCTAGATGACTCTTTGTCAGAGCAATCTGAATCAACTTGTCATCTCTCCCCACAGATGCTGTCAGACCTGCTGAGATTTTCCAGCATTTTCTGTTTTTGTTTCAGATTCCAGCATCCACAATATTCTCTTTTTACGACTCTTTACGGCTTTGACTCTCATCTGACTCACGTCTCCCAGACGGCTCGAAGTCAGGTAAATTTCTCAGCAATCTAATCACCTCATAATCAGGAATCCTATTTGTGTATTTACTTTCTGAAAGGCAGTTTTGTTTCTCAAAGCAGTGCTTGATCACAAAAATCATGCTTGACACTGCAGCTTTGTACAAAGGTACCTGGAGGTGCTGCATTGCATATAAGTATTGTTTGTCAAAATAAAAGGGAAGTTATGGTGCAGGAAGAGTCCAACAACCCATCTTGTCTGCACTGGCCAGAAAGGCATTCAAGAAACTGGCTTCTAATTTTAATCCCACTTTGCAGCACGCAGTCGGTAGGCTTGCAGGTTACAGCACATCAGATGCAGATCCAGGTGAACGCTATGGGTTCAACCCCAATTTAAGCAGTGAATGTCAGGTGCCCTCCACCCAAACAAAACTGCATTTCAAAAAGTAAGGTCATAAATAGAATTCCTGATTATGAGGTGATTAGTTTGCTGAGAAATTTACCTGACATCGAGCTGTCAATTGTCCAAAGGCTTTTCCTCAGGCTTCCTCTAATCCTTCTATTAATCAATGTAAGTCTATGACCCCCTCAAGTAAGGAAAACAAGTCTTTTCTGTCGATTATGTCTGAGCCCCTTCATGACTGTGTACATATGTTGAGCAATAATTACTTTAGTCATCGACTGTGAGGCATTTTATCCCGTGTTGTTTTGTTAGCTATTTGTTCTCAGAGTTGCTTGAATGGTGTTGGAAATGTACAGGTATCTGTTTGTGCTTTGCTGGTGTATAGTGGCAGTCAAAATCGAATTTAAAGACAAATTATCATTTTGGAACAGGAGGAGCGCTGATTCAGAAACAGAAAGGTAAAATATAAAAGCACAACATTTTCTTTTGAAATGTCATTTTATTTGTCTGTTACACACCATATCTAGAATTTTCCTAAACAGTGACACAACACACCTGTAATATTGCAATGCTTCCCATCGTGTTCTAATTCGCTTCAGAGATATCCAAGCAATGTTGCAAATTCAACATCCACTGCAATGCTAAGAGACAAGATAAGCAATTTTCGCAGACCTTGAACCAATAGAAGGCACTCGTTCAATGATCAGGCAGTTATATTGTGAGGTTAGGTAACGGGAACTAAAGATGGATAGAATGGGAAGTCCCTGTACTCTTTTATATTCAAATGTGCTTACATCATCATTTTAGGCAGAGCAGATTCCAGACATTAACTTTACACAGTGGCACCTTACTTATTTTCTCAATTTGCCTCATTTACCTAGCCAAGTCCAAAACTGTGCGGGTTACGTTGATTGGCCATGTTAAATTGACCCTAGTGTCAGGGAGATTATTAGGGTAAATATGTGGGGTTACAGGAATATGGTCTGGGTCGGATTGTGGTCAGTGCAGACTGGATAGGCCGAATGGCCTCCTTCTGAACTGTAGGGATTCAATTCTATGTATTCTACGAAATATGCCTCCTTCTTGCCCAGTGCAAAGAAATGTTATTTTTGTCCTATCAGAACATTTCGTAATTTGAATTATGAAAGCTTCCTGGGAAATGCTGTGCTCCAATGAGAGCATCCTTAGATTTTCCATTCGACAAACTCATCAATCTGCACCCCACTGGCCACAAATCACCCAAACCATTTGCAGAAGTGTTTGACATTTTCTGGTGTACGGACAAAACTGCGGCTTGTGCCGAAAGATTGGTCCTTAAAGACTTCGAATTTCAACAGTTTATTTTAGAAACACTGTTACTCTATTTTTTAGAAACACCCAAGGTTCCTTATGACATTCTAGGAACTTTCTCAATTCCCACTGCGGCTTAACACTGCTGTTGTATGTCCACCCCAGGCATCCTGTGATTTATCATTCTGCAGTGCACGTTGTTTTCCTCATTCCTCCCTCCAAAGTTACTCACATCACAGTTGTAAACATGAAATTTAATGGACGTGTTCTTTTCTTATTTTGTAAGTGTGGCCTTATTAATGTATTCATCATAATTTACGAGGACTCTAAATATTATACAATCTCTTGACAATGCCCATGTTCGAGATGTTAATGTAAAATCATAGGGCCTGATTTTACCATTTTCATTCTAAGTGCCGAATCTGGGCGTAATGCAGAGCACACTTAGAAATCTGCTTTCAGCACCACCCCACCACCCCCCCGCCCCCCCCCCCCCCCCCCCGCCCCCCGCCCCCCCCGCCCCCCCACCGCCATAGGCTCTCAGCCATTCACAGTTCCATTCACTCTGTGAATGATCGGAGCTCAGAACTGCACATAGAACATAGAACATAGAACATAGAACATTACAGCGCAGAACAGGCCCTTCGGCCCACGATGTTGCACCGACCAGTTAAAAAAAAAACTGTGACCCTCCAACCTAAACCAATTTCTTTTCGTCCATGAACCTATCTACGGATCTCTTAAACGCCCCCAAACTAGGCGCATTTACTACTGATGCTGGCAGGGCATTCCAATCCCTCACCACCCTCTGGGTAAAGAACCTACCCCTGACATCGGTTCTATAACTACCCCCCCTCAATTTAATGCCATGCCCCCTCGTGCTGGATTTCTCCATCAGAGGAAAAAGGCTATCACTATCCACCCTATCTAAACCTCTAATCATCTTATATGTTTCAATAAGATCCCCTCTTAGCCGCCGCCTTTCCAGCGAAAACAATCCCAAATCCCTCAGCCTCTCCTCATAGGATCTCCCCTCCATACCAGGCAACATCCTGGTAAACCTCCTCTGCACCCTCTCCAAAGCCTCCACATCCTTCCTGTAATGTGGGGACCAGAACTGCACACAGTACTCCAAGTGCGGCCGCACCAGAGTTGTGTACAGTTGCAACATAACGCTACGACTCCTAAATTCAATCCCCCTACCAATAAACGCCAAGACACCATATGCCTTCTTAACAACCTTATCTACTTGATTCCCAACTTTCAGGGATCTATGCACACATACACCTAGATCCCTCTGCTCCTCCACACTATTCAAAGTCCTCCCGTTAGCCCTATACTCAACACATCTGTTATTCCTACCAAAGTGAATTACCTCACACTTCTCCGCATTAAACTCCATCCGCCACCTCTCGGCCCAACTTTGCAACCTGACTGCACATGCGCAGTCAGAAAAAAATTTAAAACAGCGCGCCCATGTCAGACTGCTCCCGGGCCGGAGAAAGCAGAGAAAGCGGCCCAGGAGGGAAAAGCGGGAGCGAGGGTGTATCTCGGGGGTGAGGGGGGGGCGCAGATGGATATCTGTTGGGGAGTGGGGGGGGGCAGATGGATCTCTGGTGGGGGGGGGCAGATGGATCTCTGGTGGGGGGCAGGGGTGGTCCGCTGCCACTCTGCGGGCGATCAGTGGGGGGGGGGAGGGGGCAGGGATGGCGATTGGTCTGGTGTGGGGGGTGGATAAGGGACACACACACATCACTGTCTCCCTTATCCACCCCCCCACTACCCAGACCGATCGCCACCCCTGCCCCTCTCCCTACCCACCGATCGCCCGCAGAGTGGCAGCAAAACCCCCTGCCCCCCCACCAGAGATCCATCTGCCCCCCCACCAGAGATCCATCTGCCCCCCCACCAGCGATCCATCTGCCCTCCCTGCCAGAGATCTATCTACCCGCCTTCCTCTTCCCCCCCAAGACAATGATCTGGCCTCACTCCCTCCCCCCCCCCCAGAGAATGTCTGGCCTCACTCCCCCCCATACAATGATCTGGCTCACTACCCCCCCACCCCAGACAATGATCTGGCCTCACTCCCCCCCCCCCCCACCCCGAACAATGAACTTGCCTCACTCCCCCCCCCCCAGAGAATGGTCTGGCATCACTCCCCCTCCCCTCCAGAGGAACATCTGACCCGCCTCCTCACCCCCCCCCCCCCACCACAACTACCAGACAATGATCAGCCCTCCTCGGCACCACCAGACAACGATCAGTCCCCCCCCAACCACCAGACAACGATCAGCCCTCCTTCCCACCACCAGATAACGATCGGCCCTCCCCCCCAGAGATACATTTGACCCGCCTCTCCCTCCTCCCCCCTCAACCAGACTACGATCTGACCTCACTCCCCTCCTCCCCCCTCCAACAAGAGAATGATCTTATCCAGCTCCCTCCTCTCCCCCCCCCCTCCCCCCCCCCCCCCCCCCCCCACCACCACTGAGTCAGAGAGCCATTGGAAACACTTCAGAGGCTGGAGCATCCGACTCAGACTTTATTTTGCAGGTCCATTAAGGTGCGGTTCTGGATCGGCAAACGCGACGGTAAAGGGGGAAATGCTGATTAAGTTGGGCGGGCAGTTCATTAATTCAATTTAAATGCATGCAAATGCATTTAAATCATCATTGCGCCCATTTTGAGGCGCGAATCGAATCGCCACCATTCCCGGGTTTCAGTAAAGCGGCGATCTGTGCGGATGCGGGTGCAGATCGCGATAAAGGCCTCACACCCGACTTTACCACGTTTTCGCACCTGAAAATGGGTGCAAGGCAATGGTAAAATAGAGTCCATAGTTCCCAGCCACTATTGGTACTGCACCAATATCTTAAACTTACTCACTGGTTCTTGGAAAATGTATTCAATTGGATACAATGAATAAGTCAC
Source organism: Mustelus asterias (assembly GCF_964213995.1). Taxonomy (NCBI): domain Eukaryota; kingdom Metazoa; phylum Chordata; class Chondrichthyes; order Carcharhiniformes; family Triakidae; genus Mustelus; species Mustelus asterias. The sequence goes on from NC_135820.1 coordinate 14,228,235, forward strand.
TTTGATCGCCATTTCAATGATTCTAATGTATTATCCATCCATATACTTACAGCTAGGATATCCGTTGGGTTTTGTTTGAAAATTAAGCAAACTAGCTGACTTTGCCTTCTACATACCAATTAATTTCTTAACCCATTTCTGCACCTGCATGAGCTTTCTCTTCATGCATCAATCCTGCCAATGTCGTCCCACATATCTTGTATTTTCAATGGAATTCAGGTAACAGTTACCAAGCAAATAGCAGTGCTGTATGGTCATAACCATCATGACATAATAGCTGAATTGTCAACTTCTGGTCTCCAAATTAATTTGATTTGATTTGATTTATTCTTGTCACATGTATTAGCATACAGTAAAAAGTATTGTTTCCTGTGTGTTATACAAAGAGAGTACACTGTTCATAGAGAAGGAAAGGAGAGAGTGCAGAATGTAGTCTTACAGTCATAGGGTGTAGAGAAAGATCAACTTAATGCAAGGTAGGTCCATTCAAAAGTCTGACGGTAGCAGGGAAGAAGCTGATCTTGAGTCGGTTGGTGCGTGATCTCAGATTTGTGTTTCTTTTTTCCCGATGCAAGAAGGTGGAAGAGAGAATGTCCGGGGTGCGTAGGGTCTTTAGTTACGCTGACTGCTTTGCTGAGGCAGCAGGAAGTTTAGACAGAGTCAATAGATGGGAGGCTGGTTTGCATGATGGACATTGAGCTACATTCATGACCTTTTGTTATTTCTTGCAGTCTTGTGCAGCGCAGGAGCCATGCCAATCTGTGTTACAGCCAGAAAGAATGCTTTCTATGGTACATCTGTAAAAGTTGGTGAGAGTCGTAGCTGACATTAAAAATTTCCTTAGTCTTCTGAGAAAGCAGAGGAAGTTGGTGGGCTTTCTTAACTATAGTGTCGGCATGGAGGGACCAGGACAGGTTGTTGGTGATCTGGACACCTAAAAATGTGAAGCCTGTCGATCAAGTTACTATAAACTTGAAGCTTGACTATAAAATAACTATAAAATATAAAATTGACTATAATTCGCAGATTAACACTGTAATGTTTTTTAGTTTACATTAATAAGGCATGACCCGATCATTGCCATTAGACTGTGTAGCCTTAATGATCCTATTGATATGTTTTGCTTGTCTTTATCTACGACTGCAACCATCTTGATGGTTGTTTCTTTATTGATGAACATATGTTCTTTTACTATGAACGAAGTTAATCAAGAACCCACATTTGGCTGTTCTTCTTAGATCCCAGACAGCTTTACTAGCCATGCATTTGTACAAAACGAGCTCGTACAAACAGCAGTCAAAAAGGGGGATTGCAAGCTGATGGTCCATTAATGCATGGTGTGATAACCAGCAGGAAAGGAGTCGATTATTGGCACTGGTGTATCACAACCTGCTTCAAAGTTCAATTCAGAAAATCCCACTCGTCATTTCTTGCCAAATATTCCAGCAGAATTTATTTCTTGATAGTTTACCATAGCCCTTCAAAGCCATTACTAATTTAAAAATTGTCTATCTCCTCCTCAAATTTACTGATAGTCCAAATATCTCTGCAAAGTGATTTGTACAGCCTCATGACTCCTTGTGGGAAGTAATCTCTCCTCACCTCTGTTTTAAATCTGCTACCTCTCATCTTAAAACCATGACCTCTTGTTCTAGATTGCCCCATAACAGGAAACATCCTTACTACTCCCCATTTGTCAAGCCCCCTTATCATCTTGTCAACCTCATTTTGATCTCGCCTCATTCTTCTAAATGCTTTGAACCTGTGGCTGAAATCCTGGAGCCGGGGATTGGACTTATGCATGTTTATTTACCAGAGAGTTTTAACAGCGAGTTTTGATGCTTTTGTCCCTATTATCTTTGGGTGTAATATAATATTGATTCTTGCCATTGAATCTTGCAAATAAAAAGACTATGGATGTTGAGCTTTATGTAAACGGACGATGAAAAATGTATCTTTCATTCTTTTAGAAATAGAGGAACTCCTGAGAAAGCTGAAAAACCTCGGTGAGCAAATATATAAATGGCTATGATGTTTTCTGATATATCGCACCTTTTCTGTGCAGGCATGAGATTTCAAAGTTTATCCATAGAATAATAGAATCTTTACACTGCAGACGAAGGCCATTTGGCCCATTGAGCCTGCACTGACAGCAGTCCTACCCAGGCTCTATCCCTGTAACCCCACGCAGTTACAGAAGCAACTTAGCATGGACAATCCCCCTAACCCGCACACCTTTGGAGTCTGAGATGAAACCGGAGCACCTGGGGAAACCCACACAGACACAGGGAGAACATGCAAGCTCCACACAGACAGTGACCCGAGGCCTGAATTTATCCTGGGTCCATGGCACTGTGAGGCAGCAGTACTCACCACTATGTCTCCATGCCGCCCTTTACCTGTCCACATTTGACAAGTAAATAATACCATTTCCATTTATATGGTGTCATTAACCTCATAACATGCACAAGACACAGAATCATACAATCACGGAATCATAGAATCCTACAGTACAGAAGGAGGCCTTTCGGTTCATCAAATCTGCACTAACCACAATCCCACCTAGGCCCTATCCACATGACCCCACGCAGTTACCCTGCTAATCCCCTGACATTAAGGAGCAATTTGCCATGGCCAATCCACCTAAGCTTTTGGACTGTGAGAGGAAAGCAGAGCACCTGGAGGAAACCCACGCAGGCACAATGAGAATGTGCAAACTCCACACAGGCAGTGGCCCAAGCCGGGAATTTAACCCAGGTCCCTGGTGTTGTGAGGCAGCAGTGCTAAGCACTGTGCCACCGTGCCATCCAGGAGTCATTTCAGACAAAAATATTGGCACGCTGGCAAAAAAGGGGTTATTTGGAAACGTGTCCATAAAATTGGGAAAAATGCAATATTTAAGGATAATCTGAAAGGAAAGAAGAGAGCTGGTGGCCAGAATTTTACTGCAGATCACAGAATGGGATTATCCACTGGCCTTGGGTGGGATTTTACAAGCCTCACCTGAACGAGGTCGTAAAATACCAGCCAGTGTTTCTTAGCGAGGGACTCAGCAAGAAACCTGAGACAGCACCTTCCAAACCCATGACGACCACCATCTAGAAGAATAAGGAGAGCAAATATCTATGAATTCCACCACCTAGAGGTTCCCATTCAAGTCACTCACCATGGCAACTTCAAAATATGTCAACATTCCATCACTGTCGCTGGGACAAAATCCTGGAACTCCATCCCTCACAACACTGTGGATGTACCGACACCACATGGACGGCCGCAGTTCAAAGTTGCAGCTCACCACCCCTTCGAAAGGGCCAATTAGGAATGGGCAATAAACTATGAGCCTAGCCAATGACCGAGGTGCCCTTTCTAATCCCATCTTTCTGCACCCGGCCCATGGCCCTGTAATTCACAATACTTAAGGTGCAGATGCAAGTACTTTTCAAACGGGTTTATGGTCTCTGCCTCCGACACCAACTCGGGCACCAAATTCCAGACACTGTCTAAGTAAAAACTTTCTCCATCGTGTCCCCTCTAATTCTTCTGCCACTTAGCTTGATTTATGGCCCCTCGTGCATGTGAGGCACTGCTTCACCTGAAAGGAGTATTTAGGCAATGGGATGATGAGAAGGGAGGAGGTAAAAGGACAGCGATTGCACTTTCTGTGACTGCATACAATATCTCACAGTGTTCTTCAGACTACTAAATCTGCATCATCCCTTTCCATTGTAAACAGGGAGAGAAAATATTAATTTAAAACCCTTCTGACATCTACACACGGTGGCACAGTGGTTAGCACTGCTGCCTCACAACACCAGGGACCTGGGTTAAACTCCCGGCTTGGGCATCTACGCACGTTTCCATCCTCATCTCTGATGCGTCCCACTCCTTCCTTAACTAACCTTTTACCATTAATATATTGTAAAACACTTTGAGTTTTCTTTAAGTTTACTTGCTAATCTTTTATCATGCCTTCTGTCTGATTTTGTTATTCCGCTTTTTATTTCGTCCCTGCACTTCCTGCATTAGTCTCGGCTATCTGCAGTGTTCAGTTATTGTACCTGTCATGCACTTTCTTTTTACGTTTGATCTGCCCTTGTATTCTTCTTGACAATCGGGGCGGGGGGGGTCTGGATTCGACATTCCCACTCTACTTTTGGAGGAACTATGTTTACTTGTAGGTTTAGGATCTCACCTTTTAGTAGTTCCCATTCGTTTCCCACAGATTTACCCCCCAGTGGTGCTGTCCAGTTCACCTTCGCTAAGTCAACAAAGAACAAGGAAAGAACAAAGAAAAGTACAGCACAGGAACAAGCCCTTTGGCCCTCCAAGCCTGCACCAACCATGCTGCCCGACTTAACTAAAACCCCCTATCCTTCTGGGGACCATATCCCTCTATTCCCATCCTATTCATGTATGTGTCAAGACGCCCTTTAAAAGTCATTACCGTATCCGCTTCCCTACCTCCCCCGGCAACGAGTTCCAGGCACCCACTACTCTCTGTATAAAAGATCTGCCTCGTACATCTCCCTTAAAATTTGCCCCTCACACCTTAAACCTATGCCTTCTAGTAATTGACTCTTCCACCCTGGGAAAAAGTTTCTGACTATCCACTCTTTCCATGCCTCTCATAATCTTGGAGGCCTCTATCGGGTCTCCCCTCAACCTCCGTCACTCCAGTAAGAACAAACCAAGTTTCTCCAAACTCTCCTCATAGCAAATGCTCTCCGTACCAGGCAACATCCTGGTAAATCTTTTCTGAACCCTCTCCAAAGACTCAACATCCTTCTGCTAGTGTGGCGACCAGAATTGAACACTATATTCCAAGTGCGGCCGAACTAAGATGCTATAAAGCTGCACCATGAATTGCCAATTTTTAAACTCAATGCTCCGGCCGATGAAGGCAAGCATGCCGTGTGCCTTCTTGACTACCTTCTCCACCTGCATTGCCACTTTCAGTGACCTGTGTATTTGTACACTTTGCCTATCAATTTGATCCCTTTGTCTATCAATACTCTCAAGAGTTCTGCCATTTACTGGACATTTCCTATCTGTATTAGACCTTCCAAAATGCATTACCTCACATTTGTCCAGATTAAACTCCATCTGCCATCTCTCCGCCCAAGTCTCCAACTGATCTATATCCTGCTGAATCCTCTGATGGTCCTCATCACTATCCACAAATCCACCAATATTTGTATCGTCCGCAAACTTACTAATCAATCCAGTTACATTTTCCTCCAAATCATTTATATATATTACAAACAGCAAAGGTCCCAGACTGATCACTGAGGAACATCACTTGTCACAGCCCTCCATTCAGAAACACACCCTTCCACTGCTACCCTGTGTCTTCTTTGACCGAGTCAGTTTTGTATCCACCTTGCCAGCTAACCTCTGATCCCGTGCGACTTCACTTTCTGCACCAGTCTGCCATGAGGGAGCTTGTCAAAGGCCTTACTGAAGTCCATGTTGACAACATTCACTGCCCTACCCTCATCAAACATCTTCATCACTTCCTCGAAAAACTCGATCAAGTTCGTGAGTCACGAACTCCCCTTCACAAAACCATGTTGCCTCTCACTAATACGTCCACTTATTTCCAAGTGGGAATAAATCCTGTTTCGAAGAATCCTCTCCAATAATTTCCCTACCACTGATATAAGGCTCACCGGCCTATAATTACTTGGATTATTCTTGCTACCCTTCTTAAACAAAGGGACAACTTTGGCTGTTCTCCAATCCTCTGGGACCTCCCCTGTAGCCTTCTCTCAAGGCCCCAGCAATTTCCTCCCTTGCCTCTCTCAGTATTCTGGGGTATATCCCATCAGGCCCTGGGAACTTGTCTACTTTAATGTTTCTCAAGAACCCCAATACCTCCTCCTTTTTGATCTCAACATGACTCAAACTATCTACACATCCGTTCCCAGACTCATCATCCACCAAGTCTTTCTCTTTGGTGATTACTGACACAAAGTACTCATTTAATATCTCGCCCATTTCCTCTGGCTCCACGCATAGATCCCCTCCCTTGTCCTTGAATGGGCCAACCCACTCCCTGGCTACCCTCTTGCTCTTTATACATGTATAAAAAGCGTTGGGATTTTCCTTAATCCTGCTGGTGAATGCTTTTTCATGACCCCTTTTCGACCTTCTTACTCCTTGCTTAAGTTTCTTTCTACTTTCCTTGTATTCCACACTTGCTTCATGTGTTCCCAGCCTCCTAGCTTTGACAAATGCTTAATTTTTCTCTTTGACTAGGCTCACAATATCGCTCGTTATCCAAGGTTCCCAAAACTAGCCATACTTATCCTTCATCCTTACAGGAATGTGCCGGTCCTGAATCCCTATCACCTTGCACTTGAAAGCCTCCCACATCCCAGATGTTGATTTGCCCTCAGACATCTGCCCCAATCTACATTCTTCAGTTCCTGCCTAATATTGTTGTAACTAGCCTTCGCTCAATTTTGCCTATTAACTTGAGGACTACACTTATCTTTATCCATCAGTACCTTAAAGCTTACTGAATTGTGGTCACTGTTCCCGAAGTGCTCCCCTACTGAAACATCGACCACCTGGCCGGGTTCATTTCCCAATACCAGGTCAAGTATGGCCCCTTCCCTAGTTGGACTATCTACATGCTGTTTCAGGAAGCCCTCCTGGATGCTCCTTCCAAACTCTGCCCCATCCATGCCCCTAGCACTAAGTGAGTCCCAGTCAATATTGGGGAAATTAAAATCTCCCACTACAACAACCCTGTTACTTTTACACCTTGCCAAAATCTGCCTACATATCTGTTCCTCAATCTCCCACTGGCAGTTCGGTGGCCTGTAGTAAACCCCCAACATTGTGACTACACCTTCCTTTTCCTGAGCTCTACCCTTATTGCCTCACTGTATGAGCCCTCTGAGGTGTCCTCCCGGAGTACAGCTGTGATATTCTCCTTTACCAGTAGTGCAACTCCCCCACCCCTTTTACATCCCCCTCTATCCCACCTGAAACATCAGTATTCTGGAATGTTAAGCTGCCAATCCTGTCCTTCCCTTAACCAAGTCTCTGTAATGGCAACAACATCGTAGTTCCTAGTACTAATCCAAGGTCTAAGTTCATCTGCCTTACCTGTTACACTTCTCGCATTGAAACAAATGCACTTCAGTCCACCAGACCCTCTCTGATTCGCAATCCCACCCTGCCTGCTGTTTCTCTGAGTCTTACTGGCCCTACTGAAGAAAAGAAAAGCTTACAAAAGGTTCAGGGAGCTAGGTAATGTTCGAGATCTTGAAGAGTATACGGCTAATAGGAAGGATCTTAAGAGGAAATTAGGAGAGCCAGAAGGGGTCATGAGAAGGCCTTGGCAGGCAGGATTAAGGAAAACCCCAAGGCATTCTACAAGTATGTGAAGAGCAAGAGGATAAGATGTGAAAGAATAGGACCTATCAAGTGTGACGGTGGGAAAGTTTGTATGGAGCCAGAAGAAATAGTAGAGGTACTTAATGAATACTTTACTTCAGTATTCACTATGGAAAAGGATCTTGGTGGTTGTAGTGCAGACTTGCAGCGGACGGAAAAGCTTGAGCATGTAGATATTAAGAAAGAGGATGTGTTGGAGCTTTTGAAAAGCATCAAGTTAGATAAGTCACCGGGATCGAATGAGATGTACCCCAGGCTACTGTGGGAGGCGTGGGAGAAGATTGCTGAGCCTCTGGTGATGATCTTTGCATCATCAATGAAGACGAGAGAGGTTCCAGAGGATTGGAGGATTGCGGATGTTGTTCCTTTATTCAAGAAAGGGAGTAGACATAGCTCTGGAAATTATAAACCAGTGAGTCCAACCTCAGTGGTTGGTAAGTTGATGGAGAAGATCCTGAGAGGCAGGATTTATGAAGATTTGGAGAGGTATAATATGATTAAGAATAGTCAGCATGGCTTTGCCAAAGGCAGATCATGCCTTACAAGCCTGATGGAAATTTTTTGGGGATGTGACTAAACACATTGATGAAGGAAGAGCAGTAGATGTAGTATATATGGACTTCAGCAAGGCATTTGATAAGGTGCCCCATGCAAGGCTTATTGAGAAAGTGAGGGGGCATGGGATCCAAGGGGACATTGCTCTGTGGATCCAGAACTGGCTTGCCCACAGAAGGCAAAGAGTGGTTATAGATTGGTCATATTCTGCATGGAAGTCGGTCACCAGTGGAGTGCCCCAGGGATCTGCTCTGGGACCCTTACTCTTTGTGATTTTTATAAATGACCTGGATGAGGAAGTGGAGGGATGGGTTGGTAAGTTTGCTGATGACACAAAGGTTGGAGGTGTTGTGGATAGTGTGGAGGGATGTCAGAAGTTGCAGCGAGACATTGATAGGATGCAAGACTGGGCGGAGAAGTGGCAGATAGAGTTCAACCCAGATATGTGTGAGGTGGTTCATTTTGGCAGGTCAAATAGGATGCCTGAATATAATATTAATGGTAGGACTCTTGGCAGAGCGGAAGATCAGGAGGATCTTGGGGTCCGAGTTCATATGACGCTCAAAGCAGCTGTGCAGGTTGAGGCTGTGGTTAAGAAGGCCTATGGTGTACTGGCCTTCATCAATCGAGGAATTGAGTTTAGGAGTCGTGAGATAATGTTGCAACTATATAAGATCCTGGTCAGACCACACTTGGAGTCCTGTGCTCAGTTCTGGTCGCCTCATTACAGGAAGGATGTGGAAGCCATAGAAATGGTGCACAGGAGATTTACAAGGATGTTGCCTGGGTTGGGGAGCATGCCTTATGAGGATAGGTTGAGTGAGCTCGGCCTTTTCTCCTTGGAGAGACGAAGGATGAGGGGTGACCTGATAGATGTGTATAAGATGTTGAGAGGTATTGATCGAGTGGATTCTCAGAGGCTTTTTCCCAGGGCTGAAATGGTTGCCACAAGAGGACACAGGTATAAGGTGCTGGGGAGTAGGTACAGAGGAGACATCAGGGGTAAGTTTTTCACTCAGAGGGTGGTGGGTGCGTGGAATGGGCTGCCAGCAACGGTGGTGGAGGCGGATTCGATAGGGTCTTTTAAGAGACTTTTAGATAAGTACATGGAACTTAGTCAGATAGAGGGTTATAGGTAAGCCTAGTAATCGTTAAGGTAGGGACATGTTCGGCACAACTTTGTGGGCTGAAGGGCCTGTATTGTGCTGTAGTTTTTCTAGGTTTCTATGTTTCTACTCTCTGGTTCCCCTTCAGCTAATTCACCTTTGCTTTGGTTCCCAGCCCCCTGCCAAACTAGTTTAAATCCTCCTGTGTGACACTAGCAAACCTCCGGGCCAGAATATTTGTGCCCTTCCAGTTTAGATGCAACCCGTCGTTCTTGTACATCATCTGCCCTGGAAGAGACCCCTTTCCAATTCTTGCCAAAGTTACCTTACCCAGTTTAAACCTGTTATTTTTGTTTTATCTCTGTCCTTCTGCCATGGAGGAGAACATTTGGTATGTTTCTTTACAATCTTGTCTCCCTGTACTGCTACCTCTATGGACCTGTGCACTTGCATGCCAAGGTCTCTCACATCATCTACCCCTCTCAGTATATTCCCGTTTATTGTGGATTTTCTTTTAATGTTTAACCTCCCTTCGTGCCTCACCCCACACTTACCAGAGTTGAACTCCATCCATCACTTTCCTGCCCACTTCACGAGCACTTCAATATCACTTGGAGCTTGCAACTAACCTCTACACTTTATACTGCTATTTTTGTCCTCACTGTCCCAGTTTAGCTCCTTCTTCACCCAGCAATCTATAAAAACGTGAACATAATTCTGTCCTGGCAGATAATTCAAAAAAGGACAGTGTTGATCTGCCATCACTGCTACTTGCTGTACAGTTTTAAACCTCCCTGCTTGAACAACAATCTGCTCATCTCACTTCTGTTTCTTGTGAAAATTACGCTAAATCTTGCAACCAGCGGGATTCTTTCTCCTTATTTATTGGCACTGGACACAGAGCTACTTGTCAACTGGCTTGGAGCTGCAGGGCATCTTATGTTATTTGTGCAGCCATGAGCAACAACCTCTGGCTCTCCCACTGTCCCCTAAAGAATATTGTGCCCCAGAAGGGGAAGTACTGGTAGTGTTCATGTCAATGGAATGGTAATCTACTACAATTCAGCAAACAGAAATCTGGACAAAAAGCCAGTCTCAGTAATAGTGACCATGAGATTATCATCAATTGTTGTTAAAACAAAAACTCATCCATTTCAGTGATATCCTTCAGAGAAGGAAATCTTCGCTAACTCTTGGAGCAGCATGATGGCACAATGGTTAGCCTCACAGCTCCAGGACCCAGATTTGATCCCAGCCTTGGGTGATTGTCTATGTTGAGTTTGTAAATTTTTGCCATGTTTGCTTGGGTTTCCTCCAGGTCCCGAGGATTCTTCCCATATTTCCATGACAGGCAGGTTAGGTGGATTGACCCATTAGTGCCCCAAGATTTAATCTGACTATGTTGGGTTACAGGGATAGGGCCTGGGGGATGCTCTGTGCAGTCAATGGGCTGAATGGCTTCCTTCGGCACAGTAGGAATTATATGTTTCAGTTCAAGGGGCAATAAGAGTCTTTTGATCCATGCTGACAAGTCCAACTCTTGATAAACCTGGGCAAACTCCCTATCGAATTCCAGTCAGTCCATTTCCAGTTTCAACAATGTTCATTCGCAAATCCAATTCGCTCTCTACCTCCAAGCTCAGCCACCCTGATTGGCTGCTCCCAATTGTTCCTTTCCAAATCCATTGACCCTTTGCCGAATTTTCAAGTCGATTCATTGTCAGTATCATTGTAACAATTGCCACGGTGAATTGAGAAAATTGGTTTTATTTGCTTTGTTAGCTCTCATTAATTTGGCATGCCTTTAGGTTCCCCACTGTCCCCTAAAGCATATTGTGCACCAGAAGGGAGGCACTGGTAGTGTTCATGTTAATGAAATGGTAATCTACTACAATACAATTAACAGAAATCTGGGCAAAAGACCAATCTTGGTAATAGTGACCATGAGATTATCATCGATTGTTTTTAAAAAATCATCTGCTTCATTGATATCGTAAGAAGTCTTACAACACCAGGTTCAAGTCCAACAGGTTTATTGGGTAGCATGAGCTTTCGGAGCACTGCCCCTTCATCAGGTGAGTTTAGGATTTGGTTCATGAACAGGGCATATATAGTCAAAAACTCAATTACAAGATAATGGTTAGAATGCGAGTCTTAACAGGTAATCCACTTTTTACAAGTACAGACAATGCCAGTTGAGAGGGATTACATACACGTTAAAGAGATGTGAATTGTCTCAAGCCAGGACAGTAGTGAGACTTTGCAAGCCCAGACAAGTCGTGAGGGTAGCAGATAGTGTGACATGAACCCAAGATTCTAATTGAGGCCGTCCTCATGTGTACAGAACTGATATCCTTTAGGGAAGGAAATGTTCTCTACCTCTTGGGGTGGCATGGTGGGACAGTGATTAGCCTCAGAACTCCAGTATCCAGGTTTGACTCCAGCCTTAGGCGACTGTCTATGTGGAGTTTGCAAGTTCTCCCAATGTCCAAGGATTCCTCCGGGTACTCTGGTTTCCTCCTACAGTATAAAGATGTGCAGTTTGGGTGGATTGCCAATTGGTATCCCAAAATGTTAGGCTGAATACGTGGGGTTCTCGGGACAGGGCCTGGTTGAGATGCTCTGTCAGAGAGTCAGTGCAGAGTTGATGTGCCAAATGGCCTGCTTCTGCACTGTAGGAATTCTATGTTTCAGTTCAAGAGGCATTTAGAGATATGCAAACTTCCCACATCCCACACCCACATCCCATGAAAGAATGCAGGAACATTGCATTGCTATGTGCAGTCCTCTGATTCATGCTGCCAGGTTCAGCTTGGTCTGTAGGTCCAACAATTTAGATCACTGGGCCAACTCCCCAACGAAATCCTCACAGCCCAATTCCAGTTTCTGCTTTGTTCCTTGGCACATCCAATTCAATCTTTACCTCCAAGCTCAGCCACCCTGGGTCGCTGCTCCCAATTGCCTCTTTCCAAATTCACTGATATCGTGATGACCCTTCCAGTGGATTCACCGTGTGCATTGTTGCAGAATGTCGCAGAGAATGTCTGAAGTTTCCTCATCATTGGATAATTATGTCTTGATCTTCATAGAAACGGGGGACACACACCAAGCTGGCGGTGAGTATCGACGTGTCATTGTAAGTTCCATTGTAATAATTGCCACTGTGAATGAACAAAATTGGTTTCATTTCCTTTTCTAAGTTCTCATTAATATGGAACACCTTTTTTGGTACTTCTATGTGGCTACATGATCTGCAGTGATGGCAGTGTTAGATTAGACACCAAGGATTTTAGGAACAAAAAAAAAGGGGCAGCCACTTTCCTGAGTGTTTATTCTAAACCCACAGATTGCCAGCGGGAAATTGAAGAGCAAATGTGTCCACAATTTGTAGAGGTGTGCAAAAACATATTAACAATAGGGTAAACATAGTAAGTCATTTCAACTTTCCCAACAATAACTGATAGACATAGTGTTGAGGGCTTTGATGGAGTGCTTTATTGAAATGTGTGCAGGAAATTCTTTTTGGCCAACAATTAAAGGGTCCAACAGGGGAAGTAATGGTGCTAGACCTGATTCTGGGGAATGAAGCCAGACAGGTTGTTGAGGCGGTGGTGGGGGAGCATTTTAGTGATCGTGACCACAACATGGTGCAATTTATGATTGCTACAGACAAAGGAATAGCCAAGTTCCAATGTAGACTACCTGCAGTGCTTAATTCTTTGTGCCAATCGTATGTTTTTTTTGCCGTTTTATCGCCTCGTGTATTCTTCTAGACAACAAGAGGTCAAGATTGGCCTTAGCACTCTTATTTTTCAGGAGACAGGTCTGCATTTTAGAGTTAGGAATTCGCTTTTCAGTGCTTCCCACTGGAGTTCCATTGATTTATCTCCAAGTAGTGCTGCCCAATCCACTTCAACCAAGTTCCTCCTCATTCCTGCAAAATCTGCCTTCCCTAGCAGAAAACATTTACTCCTCTCTTATCTCTGCCTTCTGCCAACGAAGGAGAGCATTCTGTATGCTTCATCACAACCTATCTGCCTGTACTGCTGCCTTTATGGACCTGTGCACTTGCACGCCAAGATCTCTCACTTCATCTAACCCTTTGACTATGTTCCTGTTTATTGTGGATACCATTTCAATGTTTGACCCTCCTAAATGAATTACCTCACACTTATCAGAGTTGAACTCCATCTGCCACATTCCTGTCCACTTCAACAACATGTCTATGTTATTTGGAGCTTAAAACTATCCTCCACACTATCCACTGCACAGCCAATTTTTCCTTACTGCCCCAATTCAGCTCCTTCTTCCTAACTCTGCAACGTAGACATGTCTCCTGAAAACTAAGAGTGCCACGGCCAATCTTGACCTCTTGTTGTCTAGAAGAATACACGAGGAGATAAAACAGCAAAAAAAGCATACGATTGGCACAAAGAATTAAGTACTGCAGGTAGTCGACATTGGAACTTGGCTATTCCTTATTTTGTAGCAATCATAAATTGCACCATGTTGTGATCACTATCATTAAAATGTTCCCCCACCACCGCCTCAACAACTTGTCTGGCTTCATTCCCCAGCAATCTATAAGCAAGTGAATATAATTCACCGAGCAGGTCATTCAAAATGTACAGTGACCACTATGCTGCCCATGTTACTGCCGTATATTTTCAAATCCTCCTGCTTAATCATTCACCTATTCTTCTCATTTCTGCTTCTGTAAAAGTTACTCAAATCTATGTGACAAGATGAGATTCTTTCTCCTTATTTACTGGCATGGGACACAAAATTACTTTCCAACTTGCTTGGAGCTGTGAGGCATCCTATGTTGTTTGTGCTGACATGACCAACATCTTCTGGCTCTTCCATTGTCCCCTAAAGAATATTGTACACTAGAAGGGAGGTTCTGCTGGTGTTTATGTTCATAGAATGGTAATCTACTACATTGCAATTTACAAAAATCTGGACAAAATTCCAATCTTGGTAATAGTGACCATGAAATTAGCATTGGTTGTTGTTTAAAAACAAAACACCCACTTCACAGATACCCATTCAGGAAGGAAATCTTCGCTAACTCTTTGGGGTGGCATGATGGCACAGTGGTTAACCTCAAAGTTCCAGGATCCAGATTTGATTACAGCCTTTGGCGACAGTCTGTGTGGAGTTGGTAAATTGGCCCTGTGTCCAAGGTTTCCTCCAAGTGCGCCGGTTCCCTCCGACAGTCCAAAGATGTGTAGGTTGGGTGGATTGCTAATGTGTCCCAAAATGTTAGGCTGAATACGTGGAGTTATGTGAAGAGGGTCTGGGTGGGATGCTCTGTCAGAGAGTCAGTGCAGAGCTAATAGGCCAAATGGCCTGCTTCGGCACTGTAGGAATTCTATGTGGAGAGGGACATGTTGACTGGTAGTGTCTCAGAGAGAGTGTTGGCCCGTCAGAAAAAATCTCAATTACAAGTGAGGAACTGTTAGGCTTTTTTAGGAAACATTAAGACAGACAAACCCCCAGGGCCAGATGACATCTATCCTAGACTCCTCAGGGAGGCAAGAGATGAAATTGCTGGGCCTCTAGCAGAAATCTTTGTCTCTTCACTGGACACAGGTGAGGTCCCAGAGGATTGGAGGATAGCAAATGGGGTCCCGTTATTTAAGAAGGGTAGCAAGGATAACCCGGATAATATAGACTGGTGAGCTTGACGTCTGTGGTAGGGAAATTGTTGGAGAAGATTCTTAGAGATAGGATATATGCGCATTTAGAACTGAATATTCTCATTAGCGATAGACAGCATGATTTTAGAACATAGAACATAGAACATAGAAAGCCACAGCACAAACAGGCCCTTCGGCCCACAGGTTGCGCCGATCACATCCCCACCTCTAGGCCTATCTATAGCCCTCAATCCCATTAAATCCCATGTACTCATCCAGAAGTCTCTTAAAAGACCCCAACGAGTTTGCCTCCACCACCACCGACGTCAGCCGATTCCACTCACCCACCACCCTCTGAGTGAAAAACTTACCCCTGACATCTCCTCTGTACCTACCCCCCAGCACCTTAAACCTGTGTCCTCTCGTAGCAACCATTTCAGCCCTTGGAAATAGCCTCTGAGAGTCTACCCTATCCAGACCTCTCAACATCTTGTAAACCTCTATCAGGTCACCTCTCATCCTTCGTCTCTCCAGGGAGAAGAGACCAAGCTCCCTCAACCTATCCTCATAAGGCATGCCCCCCAATCCAGGCAACATCCTTGTAAATCTCCTCTGCACCCTTTCAATGGCTTCAACATCTTTCCTGTAATGAGGTGACCAGAACTGCGCGCAGTAATGAGGTGACCATTTTGTACGAGGGAGGTCATGCTTCACAAATTTGGTTGAGTTTTTTGAGGAGGTGACAAAAACGATTGACGAGGGAAGGGCCGTGGATGTCCTCTATATGGATTTTAGTAAAGCGTTTGACAAGGTCCCTCATGGCAGGCTGGTGAAAAAGGTTAAATCTCACGGGATAAAAGGTGAGTTCGCTAGATGGGTGGAGAACTGGCTTAGCCATAGAAGACAGAGGGTAACAGTAGAGGGGTCTTCTTCCGGTTGGAGGTCTATGACTAGTGGTGTTCACAGTAAGAAGTCTCACAACACCAGGTTAAAGTCCAACAGGTTTATTTGGCAGCAAATACCATAAGCTTTCGGAGCGCTGCTCCTTCGTCAGATGGAGTGGAAATGTGCTCTCAAACAGTGCACAGAGACACAAATTCAAGTTACAGAATACTGATTAGAATGTGAATCCCTACAACCAGCCAGGTCTTAAAGGTAGACACTCACTCAGCCGCACTCACAAGACAGCACCGAACATCACCCAAGCACAACGCAACGCCATCCACGCTCTCAAGACCAACCGCAACATTGTCATCAAACCAGCAGACAAAGGAGGGGCCATCATCATACTGAACAGAACGGATTACTGCAAAGAAGTGTACCGACAACTGAACAACGAGGAACACTACAGACAGTTACCCACAGACCCGACCAAAGAACACACCCGTCAACTCAACACGCTGATCAAAACCTTTGATCCGGACCTTCAAAACACCCTCCGTGCTCTCATCCCACGTACTCCCCGTGTTGGAGATCTCTACTGCCTCTCAAAGATACACAAGGCAAACACACCCGGCCGTCCCATCGTTTCAGGCAATGGAACCCTGTGCGAGAACCTCTCCGGCTATGTCGAGGGCATCTTGAAACCCATTGTACAAAGAACCCCCAGCTTTTGTCGCGACACTACAGACTTCCTACAGAAACTCAGCGCACATGGAGCAGTTGAACCAGGAGCACTCCTCGTCACAATGGATGTCTCAGCACTCTACACCAGCATCCCCCACGATGATGGCATTGCTGCAATGGCCTCAGTACTCAATGCCGTCAACTGCCAGTTTCCAGATGCAATTTTGCAACTCATCCGCTTCATCCTGGACCACAATGTCTTCACCTTCAACAACCAGTTCTTCATCCAGACACACGGAACAGCCATGGGGACCACAATTGCACCTCAATATGCCAAAATCTTCATGCACAGGTTCGAACAAGACTTCTTCACCGCACAGGACCTTCAACTGATGCTAATACACGAGGTACATCGAAGACATTTTCTTCCTTTGGAGTCATGGTGAGCAATCACTGAAACAACTATATGATGACATCAACAAGTTCCATCCCACCATCAGACTCACCATGGACTACTCTCCGGAATCGGTTGCATTCTTGGACACACGCATCTCCATTAAGGACGGTCACCTCAGCACTTCACTGTACCGCAAGACCACAGATAACCTCATGATGCTCCACTTCTTCAGGTTCCACCCTAAACACATTAAGGAAGCCATCCCCTACGGACAAGCCCTCCATATACACAGGATCTGCTTGGATGAGGAGGTTCACAACAGACACCTCCAGACGCTGAAAGATGCCCTCATAAGAACAGGATATGGCGCTCGACTCATCGATCTACAGTTCCGACGCGCCACAGCGAAAAACCGCACTGACCTCCTCAGAAGACAAACACGGGACACGGTGGACAGAGTATCCTTCGTCGTCCAGTACTTCCCCGGAGCGGAGAAGCTACGGCATCTCCTCCAGAGCCTTCAACATGTCATTGATGAAGACGAACATCTCGCCAAGGCCATCCCCACCCCCCCACTTCTTGCCTTCAAACAACCACGCAACCTCAAACAGACAAATGTCCCCAGCAAACTACCCAGCCTTCAGGAGAACAGTGACCACGACACCACATAACCCTGCCACAGCAACCTCTGCAAGACATGCCAGATCATCGACACGGATACCATCATCCCACGTGAGAACACCATCTACCAAGTACACGGTACCTACTCTTGCAACTCGGCCAACGTTGTCTACCTGATACGCTGCAGGAAAGGATGTCCCGAGGCATGGTACATTGGGGAAACCATGCAGATGCTACAGCAACGGATGAATGAACACCGCTCGACAATCACCAGGCAAGACTGTTCTCTTCCTGTGGGGGAGCACTTCAGCATTCACGGGCATTCAGCCTACGATCGTCAGGTAAGCATTCTCCAATGCGACCTTCATGACACACGACAGCGCAGAGTTGCTGAGCAGAAAATGATAGCCAAGTTCCGCACACATGAGGACGGCCTAAACCGGGATGTTGGATTTATGTCACATTATCAGTAACCCCCACAGCTTCCTCCTGGACTTGCAGAATCTCACTAGCTGTTCTGTCTGGAGACAATGCACATCTCTTTAACCTGTGTTTAATGCTCCCTCCATCCATATTGTCTGTACCTTTAAGACCTGGCTGGTTGTAGGGATTCGCATTCTAATCAGTATTCTGTAACTTGATTTTGTGTCTCTGCGCACTGTTTGAGAGCACATTTCCACTCCATCTGATGAAGGAGCAGCGCTCCGAAAGCTTTTGGTATTTGCTGCCAAATAAACCTGTTGGACTTTAACCTGGTGTTGTGAGACTTCTTACTGTGTTCACCCCAGTCCAACAGTCATGGTGTTCCGCAGGACTCTGTACTAGGACCTCTGCTGTTTGTGATATATATAAATGATTTGGAGGAAGATGTAGCTGGTGTGATCAGTAAGTTTGCGGACGACACAAAGATTGCTGGAGTTGCGGATAGTGATGAACATTGTCAGAGAATACAGCAGGATATAGATAGGCTGGAACATTGGGCGGAGAAATGGCAGATGGAATTTAATCCAGATAAATGCAAACTTATGCATTTTGGTAGATCTAATGTAAGGGGGAGCTATACAATAAATGGCAGAACAATCAGGAATATAGACACACAGAGGGACCTGGGTGTACAAGTGGACGGGCCATAGAATATAAAAGTTGGCATGTGATGTTGCAGCTGTCTCGAACGATGGTTAGGCCACATTTGGAATACTGCATCCAGTTCTGGTCGCCACACTACCAGAAGGACATGGAGGCTTTGGAGAGAGTACAGAGAAGATTTACCAGGATGTTGCCTGGTATGGAGGGTCTTAGCAATGAGGAGAGATTGGGTAAACTGGGGTTGTTCTCCCTGGAAAGATGGAGGATGAGGGGCGATCTAATAGAAGTGTATAAAATTATGAACGGCATAGATAGGGTGAACAGTGGGAAGCTTTAACCCAGGTTGGAGGCGACGAACACAAGGGGTCACGGGTTCAAGGTGAAGGGGGCAAGGTCCAACACAGATGTCAGGGGGATGTATTTTGCACAGAGGGGGTGGGGGCCTGGAATGCACTCCAAGCAAGATGATTGAGGCAGACACGCTGGGATTGTTTAAGACTTATCTAGATAGCCACATGAACAGACTGGGAATAGAGGGATACAAACGAATGGTCCAGTTGGGCACATGAGTGGTGCAGGCTTGGAGGGCCGAAGGGCCTGTTCCTGTGCTGTATTGTTCTTTGTTCTTTGTTTCAGTTCAAGAGACATTTAGAGATAAGCAAACTTCCCACATCCCATGTAAGAATAAAGCAAAATTGCACTGCTGTGTGGAGTCATTTGATTCATGCTGCCATTTTCAGCTCCGTCCATAGGGCCAACCCTTTACAACACTGGGGCAAACTCCCCACCGAAATCCTCACAGCCCATTTCCAGTTTCTGTTTTGTTCATTGGAAAATCCTATTCAATCTTTACCTGGAAGCTCAGCTACCCTGGGTAGCTGCTCCCAATCATCCCTTTCCAAATTCATTGATACCTTGATGAATTTTCCAGTGAATTGACCCTGAGCATTGTTGCAGAAGCTGGCAGAGAATGTCTGAAGTTTCCTCACCATTGGATAATTATGGTTTGATCTTCATAGAAACGGGACACACACACAAAGCTGGTGGTGAGTATTTACATTTCATTGTCATTTCCATTGTAATAATTGCAGCTGTGAATGGACAAAATTGGTTTCATGTCCTTTTTTAGCACTCATTAACATGGCAGACCTTTTCCAGTTATTTCTATGTGGCTTCATAATGTGGAGTCATGGCAGTGTTAGATTAGACATCAAGGATTTCAGGAATAAAAAAAGGGACAGCCACTTTCCTGAGTGTTTATTATTAACACCCAGATAGTAAGTGGAAAATTGAGAAATAAATGTGTGCACATTTTGTGGAGGTGTGTAAACATAATAACAATAGGGTAATCACAGTATGTAATTTCAACTTTCCTAATTAAAAGATTAACTGGGATAGACAGTGTTCAGGCCTTTAATGGAATGATTTATTGAAATGTGAAGATTTTTGAGGCCAATACTTAAATTGTCCAACAAAGGAATTAGTAGTGCTGGACCTGATTCTGGGGAATGAAGCCAGACTGTTTGTTGAGGTAGTGGTGGGGGAGCATTTCAGTAATAGCTATTACAACATGGTACAATTTACGATTGTTACAGACAAAGGAATAGCCAAGTTGCAATCCAAAGCAGTGCTTAATTCTTTCTGCAAATCGTATGCTTTCATTTTTCTGTTTGATCTCCTTATGTACCTTCTAGAAAACAAAGAGTCAGGATTGCCAGTGACATGCTTATTTGTGGAGGGGAAATGGCTACATTGTATGGTTAGGAACTCTATTTTTAGTGCTTCCCACTGGATTTCCACTGATTTAACCCCTACCATTGCCACCCAATCCACTTCAGCCAAGTCCCTTCTCATTCCTGCAAAATCTGCCTTCCCCAGCAGAAAACCTTTACTCCCGTTTTCTCTCTGTCCTTCCGCCAAAGAATGAGATATTCTGTATGCTTCATCAAAACCTTATCTGCCTGTACTGCTACCTTTATGGACATGTGCACTTGCACGACACAATCTCTCACTTCATCTCCCTTTGACTAGATTCATGTTTATTTTGGATACCATTTCAATGTTTGATCCTCCTACATGTATTACCTCACACTTAGCGGAGTTGAACAGCATCTGCAAATTTCCTGTCCACTCCACCAACATATCTATATCACTTGGAGTTTAAAACTAACCACTACACTACCCACTACATGGCCATTTTTTCTTGTTGCCCCAGTCCAGCCCCTTCTTCACGCAGCAATATATAAACAAGTTAATATAATTCACTGGTAGATAATTCAAAGTGTACAGTGACACGAGGCTGCCCAGCTATTTTCCATATATATTTCTTAATTTTCCTGCTTCAATATTAATCTATTCATCTCACTTCTGCTTCTCTGAAAATTACCCAAATGTGTGCGACAAGATGAGACACTTTCTCCTTACTTACTGGCGCGGGACACAGACCAACTTTCCAACTTGCTTGGAGCTGCAGACTGCCTATGTTGTTTGTGCGGATATGACCAACAACCTCTGCCTTTCCCACTATTCCCTAAAGAATAGTGTGCCCCAGAAGGGAGATACTGGTAGTGTTCATGTTACTGAAATGGTAATCTACCACAATCAAATTAACAAAAATCTGGACAAAAAGCCAATCTTGGTAATAGTGACCATGAGATTATCATCGATTGCTGTTTAAAGAGAAACAACCACTTCACTGATATCCATTAGGGGAAGAAATCTTCTCTATCTCTTGGGGTGGCATGATGGGACTTTGGTTAGCCTCACAGCTCCAGTATCCAGGTTTGACTCCAGCTTTGGGTGATTGTCTGTGTAGAGTTTTCAAGTTTTCCCCAAGTTCAAGGTTTCCTCCAGGTGCTCCCATTTCCTCCTACAGTCCAAAGATGTGCAGATGGTTGGTTTGTCAATTAGTGTCCCAACATGTTAGGCTGAATACGTGGGCTTCTGGGGAGAGGGCGTGGGTGAGATGCTCTGTCAGAAAGTCAGTGCAGAGTGAATGGGATGAATGCCTGCTTCTGCACTGTAGGAATTCTATGTTCCAGTTCAAGATACATTTAGAGATAAGCAAACTTCCCACATCTCACACCCACATCCAATGAAAGAAAAAAGAAACATGGCACTGCTGTGTGCAGTCCTTTGATTCATGCTGCCAGGTTTAGCTCAGCCTGTAGGTCCAACCCTTTACAAACTGGGCCAACTCTCCACCAAATTCCTCTCAGCCCATTTCCCAGGCTGATTTAGTAGCTGGAAGCCAGTGTCCAGGGATCTGTGTTGTTTTCCATATTATTCATCATTTATATAAATGACAGATAACTATGTGGGGAGTAGGGTTCGGAAGTTTGCAGATGTCACAAAAATTGGCCAGGTGGTTAATAGTGAGTCTGAGTGTCTTGGATTACAAGAAGATATAGATGGGGTGGTCAAGTGGGAAGATAAATGGCACATGGAAATTAACCCTGAAAATTGTGAGGTGATACACTTTTAAAGGAGTAATTTGACAAGGAAGTTTTCAACAAATGGCATGACACTAGGAAGTTCTGTGGAAAAAAGAGACCTTGGTGTGTTTGTCCACAGATCTCTGAAGGTGGAAGGGCATGTTAGTGCGCTGGTGAAAAAAGCATATGGGAAACTTACCTTTATTAATCGAGGCATAGATTGCAAAAGCAGGGAAGTCATGTTAGAGTTTTATGGAATTTTGGTGAGGCCACAGCTAGAATACTGTGTGCAGTTCTGGTCACCACATTATAGGAAGGATCTGATTGCACTGGAGGGGGTGCAGAAGCGATTCACCAGGATGCTGCCTGGGATGGAACATTTAAGTTACAAAGAGAGGTTGCGTAAGCAGAGAAGACTGAGGGGTGGTCTGATTGAGATGTTTAAGATTATGAGAGACATGGACAGAATGGAGAAGGAGCAGCTTTCCTCTTAATTCAAGGGCCAGTCATGAGGGGACATAGGTTCCAGGTGAGGGGCAAGGGGTTTAGGAGGAAAGTGAGGAAAAGATTTTCTACCCAGAGGGCAGTGAGAGCCTGTAATGCGCTGCCTGGCAGGGTGGTAAAGGCGGGTTGCCTCACAGCCTTTAAAAAGAACCTGGATGAGAACTTGGCACGTCTTACTGTCCAAGGCAATGGGCTAAGTGCTGGACAATGGGATTAGGTGGACATCAGGCATTTCTCGTATTTTGGTGCAGAATCAATGGGCCGAAGGACCTCTTCTGTATAATTTGTTGATTCCATGAATGCAAATGCAATAAGCAATATCACAAAGCTTTTCTGCTATGGTTTAGTCTCATCCAACTGTCCAGATTGAATGAGTGGCATGAGAGAGTCAGTGCGTGAGTTTCTGGGCTTAAATTTAATTTATTTTTTTAATTTATTAATCATAAGTAAGGCTTGCATTAACACTGCAATGAAGTTACTGTGAAATTCCCCTAATCGCCACACTCGGGTGCAGATGGCAGATTTTACTGTGGTCTAATTTAATCCTGCATTGAATCAATCATGCATAAAATAAATTAACAGTTGAAATTGAAAAATGCAATCTTTGCAAGCAATACCTATACAAAGTGTTCGACATTCAGTTGGAGCAAGTAGTGTAACATCAATGGAATAAGCTCAGGTATAAAACAGACAGTGGGTTGACTGCCATCCACTGGATCCAGCCATTGAGATCCTTAGTTACACTGGTAAGAAATTGAATCTCCTCAGTTGCTGCACTGGGGAGAATTATTCAGGCATCTCTTGAAGGAACCAACACACAAAGTCTATCAGTAACACCAAGGCAGAACCATGAGGATTTGATTGCAGAGGAGATAGTGCCTCGGATGAAATGTTTGAGCTATGAAGGGAATCTGGTAAGGTTGGGGTTGTTCCTTAGAGCAGAGAAGACCTAAGATAATGAGGGGTCTGGACAGGGTATACAGGAACAGCTGTTCCCTTTAGTTGAATGGTCAATAGCAAGGGAACATAGTTTTAGGGTGAGGGGCAGGAGGTTTCATGGGGATTTGAGGAAATGCTTTTGCACCCAGATGGCGGTGGGAGTCTGGAATTCACTGCCTGGGAGGGTAGTAGAGACAAGAACCCTCGCAACCTTTAAAAAAGTAGGTTGATGAGTATTTGGAATGTCATAAGTGATAAGGTCATGGGCCCAAGTGCTGGAAAGTGGGATGCGTGTAGATTTTGTCAATGATTGTGAGCGCAGACTCAATGGGTCGAATGGCCTCTTTTGCACTGTATGAAGTTATGGGTTGCCTACTCTATGACCACGAATAATGTCCTGATAACAATTTGTGGGGAATCATTTCACTTATTTTGCTGATCAAGTGATTCCAGGATGCAAAATAGTCCTAGCTGACTGTGCAATGTCTCTTTGGGTTTCTGCCAGGTGCTCTGGTTTCCTCTCACAGTCCAAAGATGTGCAGGTGGATTGTCCATGCTGAATTGCCCCTTAATGTCCAACGATGTGCAGGTTAGGTGGATTGGCTGGGCTAAATTGCCTCTTAGTGTCCAAAGTGTGCACGTTAAATGGATTGGTCATGCTAAATTGCCTCTTAGTGTCCCTAGATGTGTAGGTTAGATGGATTAGCCATGGTAAATGCATGGCATTACAGAGCGAGCACGGGAGAGAGGGTTTGGGGATGGTGAAGGTAGAGACCCTAAACTCATTTAAAAGGTGCCTGGATCTGCACCTAAAGTGCTATAAGCGTTGGGTTAAGCACATTAATTAAACAATTATTTTTTATAAATTTGATTTTAAAAATCACAGAATTGCTCCATGCAACATGTCCTCTTAAGTTGACCTATTGACCGGGTAATGTAACAACTGATGTATTTGATTCCTGTCCACTTTTCAGATATATCCAGGGTTAAAATCGCCTTGCCTGTACTTGATATGTAAATCTCGAATGGACAACTCCAGAGCTGATGGCACAAATGTGGGTAATATTAGTTAGGCCACACTCTTTAATGTGTGCACCATTGTAGAAGCTGTGGTTAAAAAGGACACCTCTGTATCCTCAGGCTGGCATGAAGATGGGCCAAATGGCCCCCTTCTATGCTGTAACTTTTCTATGATTCTATTGCCGCCAGTTATACCATCATGAGTCTGCAGAGCAATTGCACCCTCTGCATTACTGCCCATGATTAACTTCTACCCAGTTTCAACTTGGCTGGCCACGTCCAATTATCTTCATTGTCAAATCTCCTACAAACCCTTATTTTCCCCAAAACCTTTCCTGAGACAGTGCTCTCCAAATGGTGCTCACATTAAAAAGTGTGGCCTAACTAATATTACCCACATCTGTGCCATTAGCT